>NW_027315056.1:0-87635 GCF_023375885.2 Dermacentor andersoni | reverse complement strand
AAACGGTTTTTAACACATGCGTGCGCGGGTGCTAAAAAGAGCAGCATCGGCATGCTTAGCACGTCGTTTGGTAGAAATCCACGAGCGCGTTCTGCAAAAAGCACCATTTGCATGCACATCTTGTGGTTTTGCAGAAAACTTCATCCGCGTCTACCAAAAGATGCATGTGCATGCTTAAAACGCGTTTTCGCACAGATGCGTGCGCGGGTGCTAAAAATAGCAGCATCGGCATGCTTAGCACGTCGTTTGGTAGAAATCCACGTGCGCGTTCTGCAAAAAGCACCATTTGCATGCACATCTTGTGGTTTTGCAGAAAACTTCATCCGCGTCTACCAAAAGATGCATGTGCATGCTTAAAACGCGTTTTCGCACAAATGCGTGCGCGGCAGCATCGGCATGCTTAGCACGTCGTTTGGTAGAAATCCACGTGCGCGTTCTGCCAAAAGCACCATTTGCATGCACATCTTGTGGTTTTGCAGAAAACTTCATCCGCGTCTACCAAAAGATGCATGTGCATGCTTAAAACGCGTTTTCGCACAAATCCGTGCGCGGGTGCTAAAAAGAGCAGCATCGGCAAGCTTAGCACGTCGTTTGGTTGAAATCCACGTGCGCGTTCTGCCAAAAGCACCATTTGCATGCACATTTTGTGGTTTTGCAGAAAACTTCATCCGTGTCTACCAAAAGATGCATGTGCATGCTTAAAACGCGTTTTCGCACAAATGCGTGCGCGGGTGCTAAAAAGAGCAGCATCGGCATGCTTAGCACGTCGTTTGGTAGAAATCCACATGCGCGTTCTGCCAAAAGCACCATTTGCATGCACATCTTGTGGTTTTGCAGAAAACTTCATCCGCGTCTACCAAAAGATGCATGTGCATGCTTAAAACGCGTTTTCGCACAAATCCGTGCGCGGGTGCTAAAAAGAGCAGCATCGGCATGCTTAGCACGTCGTTTGGTAGAAATCCACGTGCGCGTTCTGCAAAAAGCACCATTTGCATGCACATCTTGTGGTTTTGCAGAAAACTTCATCCGCGTCTACCAAAAGATGCATGTGCATGCTTAAAACGCATTTTCGCACAAATGCGTGCGCGGGTGCTAAAAAGAGCAGCATCGGCATGCTTAGCACGTCGTTTGGTAGAAATCCACGAGCGCGTTCTGCAAAAAGCACCATTTGCATGCACATCTTGTGGTTTTGCAGAAAACTTCATCCGCGTCTACCAAAAGATGCATGTGCATGCTTAAAACGCGTTTTCGCACAAATGCGTGCGCGGGTGCTAAAAATAGCAGCATCGGCATGCTTAGCACGTCGTTTGGTGGAAATCTACGTGCGCGTTCTGCAAAAAGCACCATTTGCATGCACATCTTGTGGTTTTGCAGAAAACTTCATCCGCGTCTACCAAAAGATGCATGTGCATGCTTAAAACGCGTTTTCGCACAAATGCGTGCGCGGGTGCTAAAAAGAGCAGCATCGGCATGCTTAGCACGTCGTTTGGTAGAAATCCACGTGCGCGTTCTGCCAAAAGCACCATTTGCATGCACATCTTGTGGTTTTGCAGAAAACTTCATCCGCGTCTACAAAAAGATGCATGTGCATGCTTAAAACGCGTTTTCGCACAAATCCGTGCGCGGGTGCTAAAAAGAGCAGCATCGGCAAGCTTAGCACGTCCTTTGGTAGAAATCCACGTGCGCGTTCTGCAAAAAGCACCATTTGCATGCACATCTTGTGGTTTTGCAGAAAACTTCATCCGCGTCTACCAAAAGATGCATGTGCATGCTTAAAACGCGTTTTCGCACAAATGCGTGCGCAGGTGCTAAAAAGAGCAGCATCGGCATGCTTAGCACGTCGTTTGGTAGAAATCCACGTGCGCGTTCTGCCAAAAGCACCATTTGCATGCACATCTTGTGGTTTTGCAGAAAACTTCATCCGCGTCTACCAAAAGATGCATGTGCATGCTTAAAACGCGTTTTCGCACAAATCCGTGCGCGGGTGCTAAAAAGAGCAGCATCGGCATGCTTAGCACGTCGTTTGGTAGAAATCCACGTGCGCGTTCTGCAAAAAGCACCATTTGCATGCACATCTTGTGGTTTTGCAGAAAACTTCATCCGCGTCTACCAAAAGATGCATGTGCATGCTTAAAACGCATTTTCGCACAAATGCGTGCGCGGGTGCTAAAAAGAGCAGCATCGGCATGCTTAGCACGTCGTTTGGTAGAAATCCATGAGCGCGTTCTGCAAAAAGCACCATTTGCATGCACATCTTGTGGTTTCGCAGAAAACTTCATCCGCGTCTACCAAAAGATGCATGTGCATGCTTAAAACGCGTTTTCGCACAAATGCAAGCGCGGGTGCTAAAAAGAGCAGCATCGGCATGCTTAGCACCTCGTTTGGTAGAAATCCACGTGCGCGTTCTGCCAAAAGCACCATTTGCATGCACATCTTGTGGTTTTGCAGAAAACTTCATCCGCGTCTACCAAAAGATGCATGTGCATGCTTAAAACGCCTTTTCGCACAAATCCGTGCGCGGGTGCTAACAAGAGCAGCATCGGCAAGCTTAGCACGTCGTTTGGTAGAAATCCACGTGCGCGTTCCGCAAAAAGCACCATTTGCATGCACATATTGTGGTTTTGCAGAAAACTTCATCCGCGTCTACCAAAAGATGCATGTGCATGCTTAAAACGCGTTTTCGCACAAATGCGTGCGCGGGTGCTAAAAAGAGCAGCATCGGCATGCTTAGCACGTCGTTTGGTAGAAATCCACGTGCGCGTTCTGCAAAAAGCACCATTTGCATGCACATCTTGTGGTTTTGCAGAAAACTTCATCCGCGTTTACCAAAAGATGCATGTGCATGCTTAAAACGCGTTTTCGCACAAATGCGTGCGCGGGTGCTAAAAAGAGCAGCATCGGCATGCTTAGCACGTCGTTTGGTAGAAATCCACGTGCGCGTTCTGCAAAAAGCACCATTTGCATGCACATCTTGTGGTTTTGCAGAAAACTTCATCCGCGTCTACCAAAAGATGCATGTGCATGCTTAAAACGCGTTTTCGCACAAATGCGTGCGCGGGTGCTAAAAATAGCAGCATCGGCATGCTTAGCACGTCGTTTGGTAGAAATCCACGTGCGCGTTCTGCAAAAAGCACCATTTGCATGCATATCTTGTGGTTTTGCAGAAAACTTCATCCGCGTCTACCAAAAGATGCATGTGCATGCTTAAAACGCGTTTTCGCACAAATGCGGCGCGGGTGCTAAAAAGAGCAGCATCGGCATGCTTAGCACGTCGTTTGGTAGAAATCCACGTGCGCGTTCTGCAAAAAGCACCATTTGCATGCACATCTTGTGGTTTTGCAGAAAACTTCATCCGCGTCTACCAAAAGATGCATGTGCATTCTTAAAACGCGTTTTCGCACAAATCCGTGCGCGGGTGCTAAAAAGAGCAGCATCGGCATGCTTAGCACGTCGTTTGGTAGAAATCCACGTGCGCGTTCTGCAAAAAGCACCATTTGCATGCACATCTTGTGGTTTTGCAGAAAACTTCATCCGCGTCTACCAAAAGATGCATGTGCATGCTTAAAACGCCTTTTCGCACAAATCCGTGCGCGGGTGCTAAAAAGAGCAGCATCGGCATGCTTAGCACGTCGTTTGGTAGAAATCCACGTGCGCGTTCTGCCAAAAGCACCATTTGCATGCACATCTTGTGGTTTTGCAGAAAACTTCATCCGCGTCTACCAAAAGATGCATGTGCATGCTTAAAACGCGTTTTCGCACAAATCCGTGCGCGGGTGCTAAAAAGAGCAGCATCGGCATGCTTAGCACGTCGTTTGGTAGAAATCCACGTGCGCGTTCTGCAAAAAGCACCATTTGCATGCACATCTTGTGGTTTTGCAGAAAACTTCATCCGCGTCTACCAAAAGATGCATGTGCATGCTTAAAACGCGTTTTCGCACAAATGCGTGCGCGGGTGCTAAAAAGAGCAGCATCGGCATGCTTAGCACGTCGTTTGGTAGAAATCCACGAGCGCGTTCTGCCAAAAGCACCATTTGCATGCACATCTTGTGGTTTTGCAGAAAACTTCATCCGCGTCTACCAAAAGATGCATGTGCATGCTTAAAACGCGTTTTCGCACAAATCCGTGCGCGGGTGCTAAAAAGAGCAGCATCGGCATGCTTAGCACGTCGTTTGGTAGAAATCCACGTGCGCGTTCTGCCAAAAGCACCATTTGCATGCACATCTTGTGGTTTTGCAGAAAACTTCATCCGCGTCTACCAAAAGATGCATGTGCATGCTTAAAACGCGTTTTCGCACAAATCCGTGCGCGGGTGCTAAAAAGAGCAGCATCGGCATGCTTAGCACGTCGTTTGGTAGAAATCCACGTGCGCGTTCTGCAAAAAGCACCATTTGCATGCACATCTTGTGGTTTTGCAGAAAACTTCATCCGCGTCTACCAAAAGATGCATGTGCATGCTTAAAACGCATTTTCGCACAAATGCGTGCGCGGGTGCTAAAAAGAGCAGCATCGGCATGCTTAGCACGTCGTTTGGTAGAAATCCACGAGCGCGTTCTGCAAAAAGCACCATTTGCATGCACATCTTGTGGTTTTGCAGAAAACTTCATCCGCGTCTACCAAAAGATGCATGTGCATGCTTAAAACGCGTTTTCGCACAAATGCGTGCGCGGGTGCTAAAAATAGCAGCATCGGCATGCTTAGCACGTCGTTTGGTGGAAATCTACGTGCGCGTTCTGCAAAAAGCACCATTTGCATGCACATCTTGTGGTTTTGCAGAAAACTTCATCCGCGTCTACCAAAAGATGCATGTGCATGCTTAAAACGCGTTTTCGCACAAATGCGTGCGCGGGTGCTAAAAAGAGCAGCATCGGCATGCTTAGCACGTCGTTTGGTAGAAATCCACGTGCGCGTTCTGCCAAAAGCACCATTTTGCAGAAAACTTCATCCGCGTCTACAAAAAGATGCATGTGCATGCTTAAAACGCGTTTTCGCACAAATCCGTGCGCGGGTGCTAAAAAGAGCAGCATCGGCAAGCTTAGCACGTCCTTTGGTAGAAATCCACGTGCGCGTTCTGCAAAAAGCACCATTTGCATGCACATCTTGTGGTTTTGCAGAAAACTTCATCCGCGTCTACCAAAAGATGCATGTGCATGCTTAAAACGCGTTTTCGCACAAATGCGTGCGCAGGTGCTAAAAAGAGCAGCATCGGCATGCTTAGCACGTCGTTTGGTAGAAATCCACGTGCGCGTTCTGCCAAAAGCACCATTTGCATGCACATCTTGTGGTTTTGCAGAAAACTTCATCCGCGTCTACCAAAAGATGCATGTGCATGCTTAAAACGCGTTTTCGCACAAATCCGTGCGCGGGTGCTAAAAAGAGCAGCATCGGCATGCTTAGCACGTCGTTTGGTAGAAATCCACGTGCGCGTTCTGCAAAAAGCACCATTTGCATGCACATCTTGTGGTTTTGCAGAAAACTTCATCCGCGTCTACCAAAAGATGCATGTGCATGCTTAAAACGCATTTTCGCACAAATGCGTGCGCGGGTGCTAAAAAGAGCAGCATCGGCATGCTTAGCACGTCGTTTGGTAGAAATCCATGAGCGCGTTCTGCAAAAAGCACCATTTGCATGCACATCTTGTGGTTTCGCAGAAAACTTCATCCGCGTCTACCAAAAGATGCATGTGCATGCTTAAAACGCGTTTTCGCACAAATGCGAGCGCGGGTGCTAAAAAGAGCAGCATCGGCATGCTTAGCACCTCGTTTGGTAGAAATCCACGTGCGCGTTCTGCCAAAAGCACCATTTGCATGCACATCTTGTGGTTTTGCAGAAAACTTCATCCGCGTCTACCAAAAGATGCATGTGCATGCTTAAAACGCCTTTTCGCACAAATCCGTGCGCGGGTGCTAACAAGAGCAGCATCGGCAAGCTTAGCACGTCGTTTGGTAGAAATCCACGTGCGCGTTCCGCAAAAAGCACCATTTGCATGCACATATTGTGGTTTTGCAGAAAACTTCATCCGCGTCTACCAAAAGATGCATGTGCATGCTTAAAACGCGTTTTCGCACAAATGCGTGCGCGGGTGCTAAAAAGAGCAGCATCGGCATGCTTAGCACGTCGTTTGGTAGAAATCCACGTGCGCGTTCTGCAAAAAGCACCATTTGCATGCACATCTTGTGGTTTTGCAGAAAACTTCATCCGCGTTTACCAAAAGATGCATGTGCATGCTTAAAACGCGTTTTCGCACAAATGCGTGCGCGGGTGCTAAAAAGAGCAGCATCGGCATGCTTAGCACGTCGTTTGGTAGAAATCCACGTGCGCGTTCTGCAAAAAGCACCATTTGCATGCACATCTTGTGGTTTTGCAGAAAACTTCATCCGCGTCTACCAAAAGATGCATGTGCATGCTTAAAACGCGTTTTCGCACAAATGCGTGCGCGGGTGCTAAAAATAGCAGCATCGGCATGCTTAGCACGTCGTTTGGTAGAAATCCACGTGCGCGTTCTGCAAAAAGCACCATTTGCATGCACATCTTGTGGTTTTGCAGAAAACTTCATCCGCGTCTACCAAAAGATGCATGTGCATGCTTAAAACGCGTTTTCGCACAAATGCGGCGCGGGTGCTAAAAAGAGCAGCATCGGCATGCTTAGCACGTCGTTTGGTAGAAATCCACGTGCGCGTTCTGCAAAAAGCACCATTTGCATGCACATCTTGTGGTTTTGCAGAAAACTTCATCCGCGTCTACCAAAAGATGCATGTGCATGCTTAAAACGCGTTTTCGCACAAATCCGTGCGCGGGTGCTAAAAAGAGCAGCATCGGCATGCTTAGCACGTCGTTTGGTAGAAATCCACGTGCGCGTTCTGCAAAAAGCACCATTTGCATGCACATCTTGTGGTTTTGCAGAAAACTTCATCCGCGTCTACCAAAAGATGCATGTGCATGCTTAAAACGCATTTTCGCACAAATGCGTGCGCGGGTGCTAAAAAGAGCAGCATCGGCATGCTTAGCACGTCGTTTGGTAGAAATCCATGAGCGCGTTCTGCAAAAAGCACCATTTGCATGCACATCTTGTGGTTTCGCAGAAAACTTCATCCGCGTATACCAAAAGATGCATGTGCATGCTTAAAACGCGTTTTCGCACAAATGCGAGCGCGGGTGCTAGAAAGAGCAGCATCGGCATGCTTAGCACCTCGTTTGGTAGAAATCCACGTGCGCGTTCTGCCAAAAGCACCATTTGCATGCACATCTTGTGGTTTTGCAGAAAACTTCATCCGCGTCTACCAAAAGATGCATGTGCATGCTTAAAACGCCTTTTCGCACAAATCCGTGCGCGGGTGCTAACAAGAGCAGCATCGGCAAGCTTAGCACGTCGTTTGGTAGAAATCCACGTGCGCGTTCCGCAAAAAGCACCATTTGCATGCACATATTGTGGTTTTGCAGAAAACTTCATCCGCGTCTACCAAAAGATGCATGTGCATGCTTAAAACGCGTTTTCGCACAAATGCGTGCGCGGGTGCTAAAAAGAGCAGCATCGGCATGCTTAGCACGTCGTTTGGTAGAAATCCACGTGCGCGTTCTGCAAAAAGCACCATTTGCATGCACATCTTGTGGTTTTGCAGAAAACTTCATCCGCGTTTACCAAAAGATGCATGTGCATGCTTAAAACGCGTTTTCGCACAAATGCGTGCGCGGGTGCTAAAAAGAGCAGCATCGGCATGCTTAGCACGTCGTTTGGTAGAAATCCACGTGCGCGTTCTGCAAAAAGCACCATTTGCATGCACATCTTGTGGTTTTGCAGAAAACTTCATCCGCGTCTACCAAAAGATGCATGTGCATGCTTAAAACGCGTTTTCGCACAAATGCGTGCGCGGGTGCTAAAAATAGCAGCATCGGCATGCTTAGCACGTCGTTTGGTAGAAATCCACGTGCGCGTTCTGCAAAAAGCACCATTTGCATGCACATCTTGTGGTTTTGCAGAAAACTTCATCCGCGTCTACCAAAAGATGCATGTGCATGCTTAAAACGCGTTTTCGCACAAATGCGGCGCGGGTGCTAAAAAGAGCAGCATCGGCATGCTTAGCACGTCGTTTGGTAGAAATCCACGTGCGCGTTCTGCAAAAAGCACCATTTGCATGCACATCTTGTGGTTTTGCAGAAAACTTCATCCGCGTCTACCAAAAGATGCATGTGCATGCTTAAAACGCGTTTTCGCACAAATCCGTGCGCGGGTGCTAAAAAGAGCAGCATCGGCATGCTTAGCACGTCGTTTGGTAGAAATCCACGTGCGCGTTCTGCAAAAAGCACCATTTGCATGCACATCTTGTGGTTTTGCAGAAAACTTCATCCGCGTCTACCAAAAGATGCATGTGCATGCTTAAAACGCATTTTCGCACAAATGCGTGCGCGGGTGCTAAAAAGAGCAGCATCGGCATGCTTAGCACGTCGTTTGGTAGAAATCCATGAGCGCGTTCTGCAAAAAGCACCATTTGCATGCACATCTTGTGGTTTCGCAGAAAACTTCATCCGCGTATACCAAAAGATGCATGTGCATGCTTAAAACGCGTTTTCGCACAAATGCGAGCGCGGGTGCTAGAAAGAGCAGCATCGGCATGCTTAGCACGTCGTTTGGTAGAAATCCACGTGCGCGTTCTGCAAAAAGCACCATTTGCATGCACATCTTGTGGTTTTGCAGAAAACTTCATCCGCGTCTACCAAAAGATGCATGTGCATGCTTAAAACGCCTTTTCGCACAAATCCGTGCGCGGGTGCTAAAAAGAGCAGCATCGGCATGCTTAGCACGTCGTTTGGTAGAAATCCACGTGCGCGTTCTGCCAAAAGCACCATTTGCATGCACATCTTGTGGTTTTGCAGAAAACTTCATCCGCGTCTACCAAAAGATGCATGTGCATGCTTAAAACGCGTTTTCGCACAAATCCGTGCGCGGGTGCTAAAAAGAGCAGCATCGGCATGCTTAGCACGTCGTTTGGTAGAAATCCACGTGCGCGTTCTGCAAAAAGCACCATTTGCATGCACATCTTGTGGTTTTGCAGAAAACTTCATCCGCGTCTACCAAAAGATGCATGTGCATGCTTAAAACGCGTTTTCGCACAAATGCGTGCGCGGGTGCTAAAAAGAGCAGCATCGGCATGCTTAGCACGTCGTTTGGTAGAAATCCACGAGCGCGTTCTGCCAAAAGCACCATTTGCATGCACATCTTGTGGTTTTGCAAACTTCATCCGCGTCTACCAAAAGATGCATGTGCATGCTTAAAACGCGTTTTCGCACAAATCCGTGCGCGGGTGCTAAAAAGAGCAGCATCGGCATGCTTAGCACGTCGTTTGGTAGAAATCCACGTGCGCGTTCTGCCAAAAGCACCATTTGCATGCACATCTTGTGGTTTTGCAGAAAACTTCATCCGCGTCTACCAAAAGATGCATGTGCATGCTTAAAACGCGTTTTCGCACAAATCCGTGCGCGGGTGCTAAAAAGAGCAGCATCGGCATGCTTAGCACGTCGTTTGGTAGAAATCCACGTGCGCGTTCTGCAAAAAGCACCATTTGCATGCACATCTTGTGGTTTTGCAGAAAACTTCATCCGCGTCTACCAAAAGATGCATGTGCATGCTTAAAACGCGTTTTCGCACAAATGCGTGCGCGGGTGCTAAAAAGAGCAGCATCGGCATGCTTAGCACGTCGTTTGGTAGAAATCCACGAGCGCGTTCTGCAAAAAGCACCATTTGCATGCACATCTTGTGGTTTTGCAGAAAACTTCATCCGCGTCTACCAAAAGATGCATGTGCATGCTTAAAACGCGTTTTCGCACAGATGCGTGCGCGGGTGCTAAAAATAGCAGCATCGGCATGCTTAGCACGTCGTTTGGTAGAAATCCACGTGCGCGTTCTGCAAAAAGCACCATTTGCATGCACATCTTGTGGTTTTGCAGAAAACTTCATCCGCGTCTACCAAAAGATGCATGTGCATGCTTAAAACGCGTTTTCGCACAAATGCGTGCGCGGGTGCTAAAAAGAGCAGCATCGGCATGCTTAGCACGTCGTTTGGTAGAAATCCACGTGCGCGTTCTGCCAAAAGCACCATTTGCATGCACATCTTGTGGTTTTGCAGAAAACTTCATCCGCGTCTACCAAAAGATGCATGTGCATGCTTAAAACGCGTTTTCGCACAAATCCGTGCACGGGTGCTAAAAAGAGCAGCATCGGCAAGCTTAGCACGTCGTTTGGTAGAAATCCACGTGCGCGTTCTGCAAAAAGCACCATTTGCATGCACATCTTGTGGTTTTGCAGAAAACTTCATCCGCGTCTACCAAAAGATGCATGTGCATGCTTAAAACGCGTTTTCGCACAAATGCGTGCGCGGGTGCTAAAAAGAGCAGCATCGGCATGCTTAGCACGTCGTTTGGTAGAAATCCACGTGCGCGTTCTGCCAAAAGCACCATTTGCATGCACATCTTGTGGTTTTGCAGAAAACTTCATCCGCGTCTACCAAAAGATGCATGTGCATGCTTAAAACGCGTTTTCGCACAAATGCGAGCGCGGGTGCTAAAAAGAGCAGCATCGGCATGCTTAGCACGTCGTTTGGTAGAAATCCACGTGCGCGTTCTGCAAAAAGCACCATTTGCATGCACATCTTGTGGTTTTGCAGAAAACTTCATCCGCGTCTACCAAAAGATGCATGTGCATGCTTAAAACGCGTTTTCGCACAAATGCGTGCGCGGGTGCTAAAAAGAGCAGCATCGGCATGCTTAGCACGTCGTTTGGTAGAAATCCACGAGCGCGTTCTGCCAAAAGCACCATTTGCATGCACATCTTGTGGTTTTGCAGAAAACTTCATCCGCGTCTACCAAAAGATGCATGTGCATGCTTAAAACGCGTTTTCGCACAAATCCGTGCGCGGGTGCTAAAAAGAGCAGCATCGGCATGCTTAGCACGTCGTTTGGTAGAAATCCACGTGCGCGTTCTGCCAAAAGCACCATTTGCATGCACATCTTGTGGTTTTGCAGAAAACTTCATCCGCGTCTACCAAAAGATGCATGTGCATGCTTAAAACGCGTTTTCGCACAAATCCGTGCGCGGGTGCTAAAAAGAGCAGCATCGGCATGCTTAGCACGTCGTTTGGTAGAAATCCACGTGCGCGTTCTGCAAAAAGCACCATTTGCATGCACATCTTGTGGTTTTGCAGAAAACTTCATCCGCGTCTACCAAAAGATGCATGTGCATGCTTAAAACGCGTTTTCGCAGAAATGCATGCGCGGGTGCTAAAAAGAGCAGCATCGGCATGCTTAGCACGTCGTTTGGTAGAAATCCACGAGCGCGTTCTGCCAAAAGCACCATTTGCATGCACATCTTGTGGTTTTGCAGAAAACTTCATCCGCGTCTACCAAAAGATGCATGTGCATGCTTAAAACGCGTTTTCGCACAAATCCGTGCGCGGGTGCTAAAAAGAGCAGCATCGGCATGCTTAGCACGTCGTTTGGTAGAAATCCACGTGCGCGTTCTGCCAAAAGCACCATTTGCATGCACATCTTGTGGTTTTGCAGAAAACTTCATCGGCGTCTACCAAAAGATGCATGTGCATGCTTAAAACGCGTTTTCGCACAAATCCGTGCGCGGGTGCTAAAAAGAGCAGCATCGGCATGCTTAGCACGTCGTTTGGTAGAAATCCACGTGCGCGTTCTGCAAAAAGCACCATTTGCATGCACATCTTGTGGTTTTGCAGAAAACTTCATCCGCGTCTACCAAAAGATGCATGTGCATGCTTAAAACGCGTTTTCGCACAAATGCGTGCGCGGGTGCTAAAAAGAGCAGCATCGGCATGCTTAGCACGTCGTTTGGTAGAAATCCACGAGCGCGTTCTGCAAAAAGCACCATTTGCATGCACATCTTGTGGTTTTGCAGAAAACTTCATCCGCGTCTACCAAAAGATGCATGTGCATGCTTAAAACGCGTTTTCGCACAGATGCGTGCGCGGGTGCTAAAAATAGCAGCATCGGCATGCTTAGCACGTCGTTTGGTAGAAATCCACGTGCGCGTTCTGCAAAAAGCACCATTTGCATGCACATCTTGTGGTTTTGCAGAAAACTTCATCCGCGTCTACCAAAAGATGCATGTGCATGCTTAAAACGCGTTTTCGCACAAATGCGTGCGCGGGTGCTAAAAAGAGCAGCATCGGCATGCTTAGCACGTCGTTTGGTAGAAATCCACGTGCGCGTTCTGCCAAAAGCACCATTTGCATGCACATCTTGTGGTTTTGCAGAAAACTTCATCCGCGTCTACCAAAAGATGCATGTGCATGCTTAAAACGCGTTTTCGCACAAATCCGTGCACGGGTGCTAAAAAGAGCAGCATCGGCAAGCTTAGCACGTCGTTTGGTAGAAATCCACGTGCGCGTTCTGCAAAAAGCACAATTTGCATGCACATCTTGTGGTTTTGCAGAAAACTTCATCCGCGTCTACCAAAAGATGCATGTGCATGCTTAAAACGCGTTTTCGCACAAATGCGTGCGCGGGTGCTAAAAAGAGCAGCATCGGCATGCTTAGCACGTCGTTTGGTAGAAATCCACGTGCGCGTTCTGCCAAAAGCACCATTTGCATGCACATCTTGTGGTTTTGCAGAAAACTTCATCCGCGTCTACCAAAAGATGCATGTGCATGCTTAAAACGCGTTTTCGCACAAATGCGAGCGCGGGTGCTAAAAAGAGCAGCATCGGCATGCTTAGCACGTCGTTTGGTAGAAATCCACGTGCGCGTTCTGCCAAAAGCACCATTTGCATGCACATCTTGTGGTTTTGCAGAAAACTTCATCCGCGTCTACCAAAATATGCATGTGCATGCTTAAAACGCCTTTTCGCACAAATCCGTGC
Organism: Dermacentor andersoni; assembly: GCF_023375885.2. NCBI lineage: Eukaryota > Metazoa > Arthropoda > Arachnida > Ixodida > Ixodidae > Dermacentor > Dermacentor andersoni. Next base: position 74,762 of record NW_027315056.1, on the reverse strand, counting down.
GCGGGTGCTAAAAAGAGCAGCATCGGCATGCTTAGCACGTCGTTTGGTAGAAATCCACGTGCGCGTTCTGCAAAAAGCACCATTTGCATGCACATCTTGTGGTTTTGCAGAAAACTTCATCCGCGTCTACCAAAAGATGCATGTGCATGCTTAAAACGCGTTTTCGCACAAATCCGTGCGCGGGTGCTAAAAAGAGCAGCATCGCCATGCTTAGCACGTCGTTTGGTAGAAATCCACGTGCGCGTTCTGCCAAAAGCACCATTTGCATGCACATCTTGTGGTTTTGCAGAAAACTTCATCCGCGTCTACCAAAAGATGCATGTGCATGCTTAAAACGCGTTTTCGCACAAATCCGTGCGCGGGTGCTAAAAAGAGCAGCATCGGCATGCTTAGCACGTCGTTTGGTAGAAATCCACGTGCGCGTTCTGCAAAAAGCACCATTTGCATGCACATCTTGTGGTTTTGCAGAAAACTTCATCCGCGTCTACCAAAAGATGCATGTGCATGCTTAAAACGCGTTTTCGCACAAATGCGTGCGCGGGTGCTAAAAAGAGCAGCATCGGCATGCTTAGCACGTCGTTTGGTAGAAATCCACGTGCGCGTTCTGCCAAAAGCACCATTTGCATGCACATCTTGTGGTTTTGCAGAAAACTTCATCCGCGTCTACCAAAAGATGCATGTGCATGCTTAAAACGCGTTTTCGCACAAATCCGTGCGCGGGTGCTAAAAAGAGCAGCATCGGCATGCTTAGCACGTCGTTTGGTAGAAATCCACGTGCGCGTTCTGCCAAAAGCACCATTTGCATGCACATCTTGTGGTTTTGCAGAAAACTTCATCCGCGTCTACCAAAAGATGCATGTGCATGCTTAAAACGCGTTTTCGCACAAATCCGTGCGCGGGTGCTAAAAAGAGCAGCATCGGCAAGCTTAGCACGTCGTTTGGTTGAAATCCACGTGCGCGTTCTGCAAAAAGCACCATTTGCATGCACATTTTGTGGTTTTGCAGAAAACTTCATCCGCGTCTACGAAAAGATGCATGTGCATGCTTAAAACGCGTTTTCGCACAAATGCGTGCGCGGGTGCTAAAAAGAGCAGCATCGGCATGCTTAGCACGTCGTTTGGTAGAAATCCACGTGCGCGTTCTGCAAAAAGCACCATTTGCATGCACATCTTGTGGTTTTGCAGAAAACTTCATCCGCGTCTACCAAAAGATGCATGTGCATGCTTAAAACGCGTTTTCGCACAAATGCGTGCGCGGGTGCTAAAAAGAGCAGCATCGGCATGCTTAGCACGTCGTTTGGTAGAAATCCACGTGCGCGTTCTGCAAAAAGCACCGTTTGCATGCACATCTTGTGGTTTTGCAGAAAACTTCATCCGCGTCTACCAAAAGATGCATGTGCATGCTTAAAACGCGTTTTCGCACAAATGCGTGCGCGGGTGCTAAAAATAGCAGCATCGGCATGCTTAGCACGTCGTTTGGTAGAAATCCACGTGCGCGTTCTGCAAAAAGCACCATTTGCATGCACATCTTGTGGTTTTGCAGAAAACTTCATCCGCGTCTACCAAAAGATGCATGTGCATGCTTAAAACGCGTTTTCGCACAAATGCGGCGCGGGTGCTAAAAAGAGCAGCATCGGCATGCTTAGCACGTCGTTTGGTAGAAATCCACGTGCGCGTTCTGCAAAAAGCACCATTTGCATGCACATCTTGTGGTTTTGCAGAAAACTTCATCCGAGTCTACCAAAAGATGCATGTGCATGCTTAAAACGCGTTTTCGCACAAATGCGTGCGCGGGTGCTAAAAAGAGCAGCATCGGCATGCTTAGCACGTCGTTTGGTAGAAATCCACGAGCGCGTTCTGCCAAAAGCACCATTTGCATGCACATCTTGTGGTTTTGCAGAAAACTTCATCCGCGTCTACCAAAAGATGCATGTGCATGCTTAAAACGCCTTTTCGCACAAATCCGTGCGCGGGTGCTAAAAAGAGCAGCATCGGCATGCTTAGCACGTCGTTTGGTAGAAATCCACGTGCGCGTTCTGCAAAAAGCACCATTTGCATGCACATCTTGTGGTTTTGCAGAAAACTTCATCCGCGTCTACCAAAAGATGCATGTGCATGCTTAAAACGCGTTTTCGCACAAATGCGTGCGCGGGTGCTAAAAAGAGCAGCATCGGCATGCTTAGCACGTCGTTTGGTAGAAATCCACGAGCGCGTTCTGCCAAAAGCACCATTTGCATGCACATCTTGTGGTTTTGCAGAAAACTTCATCCGCGTCTACCAAAAGATACATGTGCATGCTTAAAACGCGTTTACGCACAAATCCGTGCGCGGGTGCTAAAAAGAGCAGCATCGGCATGCTTAGCACGTCGTTTGGTAGAAATCCACGTGCGCGTTCTGCCAAAAGCACCATTTGCATGCACATCTTGTGGTTTTCAGAAAACTTCATCCGCGTCTACCAAAAGATGCATGTGCATGCTTAAAACGCGTTTTCGCAAAAATCCGTGCGCGGGTGCTAAAAAGAGCAGCATCGGCATGCTTAGCACGTCGTTTGGTAGAAATCCACGTGCGCGTTCTGCAAAAAGCACCATTTGCATGCACATCTTGTGGTTTTGCAGAAAACTTCATCCGCGTCTACCAAAAGATGCATGTGCATGCCTAAAACGCGTTTTCGCACAAATGCGTGCGCGGGTGCTAAAAAGAGCAGCATCGGCATGCTTAGCACGTCGTTTGGTAGAAATCCACGTGCGCGTTCTGCCAAAAGCACCATTTGCATGCACATCTTGTGGTTTTGCAGAAAACTTCATCCGCGTCTACCAAAAGATGCATGTGCATGCTTAAAACGCGTTTTCGCACAAATCCGTGCGCGGGTGCTAAAAAGAGCAGCATCGGCATGCTTAGCACGTCGTTTGGTAGAAATCCACGTGCGCGTTCTGCCAAAAGCACCATTTGCATGCACATCTTGTGGTTTTGCAGAAAACTTCATCCGCGTCTACCAAAAGATGCATGTGCATGCTTAAAACGCGTTTTCGCACAAATCCGTGCGCGGGTGCTAAAAAGAGCAGCATCGGCAAGCTTAGCACGTCGTTTGGTTGAAATCCACGTGCGCGTTCTGCAAAAAGCACCATTTGCATGCACATTTTGTGGTTTTGCAGAAAACTTCATCCGCGTCTACCAAAAGATGCATGTGCATGCTTAAAACGCGTTTTCGCACAAATGCGTGCGCGGGTGCTAAAAAGAGCAGCATCGGCATGCTTAGCACGTCGTTTGGTAGAAATCCACGTGCACGTTCTGCAAAAAGCACCATTTGCATGCACATCTTGTGGTTTTGCAGAAAACTTCATCCGCGTCTACCAAAACATGCATGTGCATGCTTAAAACGCGTTTTCGCACAAATGCGTGCGCGGGTGCTAAAAAGAGCAGCATCGGCATGCTTAGCACGTCGTTTGGTAGAAATCCACGTGCGCGTTCTGCAAAAAGCACCATTTGCATGCACATCTTGTGGTTTTGCAGAAAACTTCATCCGCGTCTACCAAAAGATGCATGTGCATGCTTAAAACGCGTTTTCGCACAAATGCGTGCGCGGGTGCTAAAAATAGCAGCATCGGCATGCTTAGCACGTCGTTTGGTAGAAATCCACGTGCGCGTTCTGCAAAAAGCACCATTTGCATGCACATCTTGTGGTTTTGCAGAAAACTTCAGCCGCGTCTACCAAAAGATGCATGTGCATGCTTAAAACGCGTTTTCGCACAAATGCGGCGCGGGTGCTAAAAAGAGCAGCATCGGCATGCTTAGCACGTCGTTTGGTAGAAATCCACGTGCGCGTTCTGCAAAAAGCACCATTTGCATGCACATCTTGTGGTTTTGCAGAAAACTTCATCCGCGTCTACCAAAAGATGCATGTGCATGCTTAAAACGCGTTTTCGCACAAATCCGTGCGCGGGTGCTAAAAAGAGCAGCATCGGCATGCTTAGCACGTCGTTTGGTAGAAATCCACGTGCGCGTTCTGCCAAAAGCACCATTTGCATGCACATCTTGTGGTTTTGCAGAAAACTTCATCCGCGTCTACCAAAAGATGCATGTGCATGCTTAAAACGCGTTTTCGCACAAATCCGTGCGCGGGTGCTAAAAAGAGCAGCATCGGCATGCTTAGCACGTCGTTTGGTAGAAATCCACGTGCGCGTTCTGCAAAAAGCACCATTTGCATGCACATCTTGTGGTTTTGCAGAAAACTTCATCCGCGTCTACCAAAAGATGCATGTGCATGCTTAAAACGCGTTTTCGCACAAATGCGTGCGCGGGTGCTAAAAAGAGCAGCATCGGCATGCTTAGCACGTCGTTTGGTAGAAATCCACGTGCGCGTTCTGCAAAAAGCACCATTTGCATGCACATCTTGTGGTTTTGCAGAAAACTTCATCCGCGTCTACCAAAAGATGCATGTGCATGCTTAAAACGCGTTTTCGCACAAATCCGTGCGCGGGTGCTAAAAAGAGCAGCATCGGCATGCTTAGCACGTCGTTTGGTAGAAATCCACGTGCGCGTTCTGCAAAAAGCACCATTTGCATGCACATCTTGTGGTTTTGCAGAAAACTTCATCCGCGTCTACCAAAAGATGCATGTGCATGCCTAAAACGCGTTTTCGCACAAATGCGTGCGCGGGTGCTAAAAAGAGCAGCATCGGCATGCTTAGCACGTCGTTTGGTAGAAATCCACGTGCGCGTTCTGCCAAAAGCACCATTTGCATGCACATCTTGTGGTTTTGCAGAAAACTTCATCCGCGTCTACCAAAAGATGCATGTGCATGCTTAAAACGCGTTTTCGCACAAATCCGTGCGCGGGTGCTAAAAAGAGCAGCATCGGCATGCTTAGCACGTCGCTTGGTAGAAATCCACGTGCGCGTTCTGCCAAAAGCACCATTTGCATGCACATCTTGTGGTTTTGCAGAAAACTTCATCCGCGTCTACCAAAAGATGCATGTGCATGCTTAAAACGCGTTTTCGCACAAATCCGTGCGCGGGTGCTAAAAAGAGCAGCATCGGCAAGCTTAGCACGTCGTTTGGTTGAAATCCACGTGCGCGTTCTGCAAAAAGCACCATTTGCATGCACATTTTGTGGTTTTGCAGAAAACTTCATCCGCGTCTACCAAAAGATGCATGTGCATGCTTAAAACGCGTTTTCGCACAAATGCGTGCGCGGGTGCTAAAAAGAGCAGCATCGGCATGCTTAGCACGTCGTTTGGTAGAAATCCACGTGCGCGTTCTGCAAAAAGCACCATTTGCATGCACATCTTGTGGTTTTGCAGAAAACTTCATCCGCGTCTACCGAAAGATGCATGTGCATGCTTAAAACGCGTTTTCGCACAAATGCGTGCGCGGGTGCTAAAAAGAGCAGCATCGGCATGCTTAGCACGTCGTTTGGTAGAAATCCACGTGCGCGTTCTGCAAAAAGCACCATTTGCATGCACATCTTGTGGTTTTGCAGAAAACTTCATCCGCGTCTACCAAAAGATGCATGTGCATGCTTAAAACGCGTTTTCGCACAAATGCGTGCGCGGGTGCTAAAAATAGCAGCATCGGCATGCTTAGCACGTCGTTTGGTAGAAATCCACGTGCGCGTTCTGCAAAAAGCACCATTTGCATGCACATCTTGTGGTTTTGCAGAAAACTTCATCCGCGTCTACCAAAAGATGCATGTGCATGCTTAAAACGCGTTTTCGCACAAATGCGGCGCGGGTGCTAAAAAGAGCAGCATCGGCATGCTTAGCACGTCGTTTGGTAGAAATCCACGTGCGCGTTCTGCAAAAAGCACCATTTGCATGCACATCTTGTGGTTTTGCAGAAAACTTCATCCGCGTCTACCAAAAGATGCATGTGCATGCTTAAAACGCGTTTTCGCACAAATCCGTGCGCGGGTGCTAAAAAGAGCAGCATCGGCATGCTTAGCACGTCGTTTGGTAGAAATCCACGTGCGCGTTCTGCCAAAAGCACCATTTGCATGCACATCTTGTGGTTTTGCAGAAAACTTCATCCGCGTCTACCAAAAGATGCATGTGCATGCTTAAAACGCGTTTTCGCACAAATCCGTGCGCGGGTGCTAAAAAGAGCAGCATCGGCATGCTTAGCACGTCGTTTGGTAGAAATCCACGTGCGCGTTCTGCAAAAAGCACCATTTGCATGCACATCTTGTGGTTTTGCAGAAAACTTCATCCGCGTCTACCAAAAGATGCATGTGCATGCTTAAAACGCGTTTTCGCACAAATGCGTGCGCGGGTGCTAAAAAGAGCAGCATCGGCATGCTTAGCACGTCGTTTGGTAGAAATCCACGTGCGCGTTCTGCAACAAGCACCATTTGCATGCACATCTTGTGGTTTTGAGGAAAACTTCATCCGCGTCTACCAAAAGATGCATGTGCATGCTTAAAACGCGTTTTCGCACGAATGCGTGCGCGGGTGCTAAAAAGAGCAGCATCGGCATGCTTAGCACGTCGTTTGGTAGAAATCCACGTGCGCGTTCTGCAAAAAGCACCATTTGCATGCACATCTTGTGGTTTTGCAGAAAACTCCATCCGCGTCTACCAAAAGATGCATGTGCATGCTTAAAACGCGTTTTCGCACAAATGCGTGCGCGGGTGCTAAAAATAGCAGCATCGGCATGCTTAGCACGTCGTTTGGTAGAAATCCACGTGCGCGTTCTGCAAAAAGCACCATTTGCATGCACATCTTGTGGTTTTGCAGAAAACTCCATCCGCGTCTACCAAAAGATGCATGTGCATGCTTAAAACGCGTTTTCGCACAAATGCGTGCGCGGGTGCTAAAAAGAGCAGCATCGGCATGCTTAGCACGTCGTTTGGTAGAAATCCACGTGCGCGTTCTGCAAAAAGCACCATTTGCATGCACATCTTGTGGTTTTGCAGAAAACTTCATCCGCGTCTACCAAAAGATGCATGTGCATGCCTAAAACGCGTTTTCGCACAAATGCGTGCGCGGGTGCTAAAAAGAGCAGCATCGGCATGCTTAGCACGTCGTTTGGTAGAAATCCACGTGCGCGTTCTGCCAAAAGCACCATTTGCATGCACATCTTGTGGTTTTGCAGAAAACTTCATCCGCGTCTACCAAAAGATGCATGTGCATGCTTAAAACGCGTTTTCGCACAAATCCGTGCGCGGGTGCTAAAAAGAGCAGCATCGGCATGCTTAGCACGTCGTTTGGTAGAAATCCACGCGCGCGTTCTGCCAAAAGCACCATTTGCATGCACATCTTGTGGTTTTGCAGAAAACTTCATCCGCGTCTACCAAAAGATGCATGTGCATGCTTAAAACGCGTTTTCGCACAAATCCGTGCGCGGGTGCTAAAAAGAGCAGCATCGGCAAGCTTAGCACGTCGTTTGGTTGAAATCCACGTGCGCGTTCTGCAAAAAGCACCATTTGCATGCACATCTTGTGGTTTTGCAGAAAACTTCATCCGCGTCTACCAAAAGATGCATGTGCATGCTTAAAACGCGTTTTCGCACAAATCCGTGCGCGGGTGCTAAAAAGAGCAGCATCGGCATGCTTAGCACGTCGTTTGGTAGAAATCCACGTGCGCGTTCTGCAAAAAGCACCATTTGCATGCACATCTTGTGGTTTTGCAGAAAACTTCATCCGCGTCTACCAAAAGATGCATGTGCATGCTTAAAACGCGTTTTCGCACAAATGCGTGCGCGGGTGCTAAAAAGAGCAGCATCGGCATGCTTAGCACGTCGTTTGGTAGAAATCCACGTGCGCGTTCTGCAAAAAGCACCATTTGCATGCACATCTTGTGGTTTTGCAGAAAACTTCATCCGCGTCTACCAAAAGATGCATGTGCATGCTTAAAACGCGTTTTCGCACAAATGCGTGCGCGGGTGCTAAAAAGAGCAGCATCGGCATGCTTAGCACGTCGTTTGGTAGAAATCCACGTGCGCGTTCTGCAAAAAGCACCATTTGCATGCACATCTTGTGGTTTTGCAGAAAACTTCATCCGCGTCTACCAAAAGATGCATGTGCATGCTTAAAACGCGTTTTCGCACAAACGCGTGCGCGGGTGCTAAAAATAGGAGCATCGGCATGCTTAGCACGTCGTTTGGAAGAAATCCACGTGCGCGTTCTGCAAAAAGCACCATTTGCATGCACATCTTGTGGTTTTGCAGAAAACTTCATCCGCGTCTACCAAAAGATGCATGTGCATGCTTAAAACGCGTTTTCGCACAAATGCGTGCGCGGGTGCTAAAAAGAGCAGCATCGGCATGCTTAGCACGTCGTTTGGTAGAAATCCACGTGCGCGTTCTGCAAAAAGCACCATTTGCATGCACATCTTGTGCTTTTGCAGAAAACTTCATCCGCGTCTACCAAAAGATGCATGTGCATGCTTAAAACGCGTTTTCGCACAAATGCGGCGCGGGTGCTAAAAAGAGCAGCATCGGCATGCTTAGCACGTCGTTTGGTAGAAATCCACGTGCGCGTTCTGCAAAAAGCACCATTTGCATGCACATCTTGTGGTTTTGCAGAAAACTTCATCCGCGTCTACCAAAAGATGCATGTGCATGCTTAAAACGCGTTTTCGCACAAATCCGTGCGCGGGTGCTAAAAAGAGCAGCATCGGCAAGCTTAGCACGTCGTTTGGTTGAAATCCACGTGCGCGTTCTGCAAAAAGCACCATTTGCATGCACATCTTGTGGTTTTGCAGAAAACTTCATCCGCGTCTACCAAAAGATGCATGTGCATGCTTAAAACGCGTTTTCGCACAAATCCGTGCGCGGGTGCTAAAAAGAGCAGCATCGGCATGCTTAGCACGTCGTTTGGTAGAAATCCACGTGCGCGTTCTGCAAAAAGCACCATTTGCATGCACATCTTGTGGTTTTGCAGAAAACTTCATCCGCGTCTACCAAAAGATGCATGTGCATGCTTAAAACGCGTTTTCGCACAAATGCGTGCGCGGGTGCTAAAAAGAGCAGCATCGGCATGCTTAGCACGTCGTTTGGTAGAAATCCACGTGCGCGTTCTGCAAAAAGCACCATTTGCATGCACATCTTGTGGTTTTGCAGAAAACTTCATCCGCGTCTACCAAAAGATGCATGTGCATGCTTAAAACGCGTTTTCGCACAAATGCGTGCGCGGGTGCTAAAAAGAGCAGCATCGGCATGCTTAGCACGTCGTTTGGTAGAAATCCACGTGCGCGTTCTGCAAAAAGCACCATTTGCATGCACATCTTGTGGTTTTGCAGAAAACTTCATCCGCGTCTACCAAAAGATGCATGTGCATGCTTAAAACGCGTTTTCGCACAAACGCGTGCGCGGGTGCTAAAAATAGCAGCATCGGCATGCTTAGCACGTCGTTTGGAAGAAATCCACGTGCGCGTTCTGCAAAAAGCACCATTTGCATGCACATCTTGTGGTTTTGCAGAAAACTTCATCCGCGTCTACCAAAAGATGCATGTGCATGCTTAAAACGCGTTTTCGCACAAATGCGTGCGCGGGTGCTAAAAAGAGCAGCATCGGCATGCTTAGCACGTCGTTTGGTAGAAATCCACGTGCGCGTTCTGCAAAAAGCACCATTTGCATGCACATCTTGTGCTTTTGCAGAAAACTTCATCCGCGTCTACCAAAAGATGCATGTGCATGCTTAAAACGCGTTTTCGCACAAATGCGGCGCGGGTGCTAAAAAGAGCAGCATCGGCATGCTTAGCACGTCGTTTGGTAGAAATCCACGTGCGCGTTCTGCAAAAAGCACCATTTGCATGCACATCTTGTGGTTTTGCAGAAAACTTCATCCGCGTCTACCAAAAGATGCATGTGCATGCTTAAAACGCGTTTTCGCACAAATCCGTGCGCGGGTGCTAAAAAGAGCAGCATCGGCATGCTTAGCACGTCGTTTGGTAGAAATCCACGTGCGCGTTCTGCCAAAAGCACCATTTGCATGCACATCTTGTGGTTTTGCAGAAAACTTCATCCGCGTTTACCAAAAGATGCATGTGCATGCTTAAAACGCGTTTTCGCACAAATCCGTGCGCGGGTGCTAAAAAGAGCAGCATCGGCATGCTTAGCACGTCGTTTGGTAGAAATCCACGTGCGCGTTCTGCAAAAAGCACCATTTGCATGCACATCTTGTGGTTTTGCAGAAAACTTCATCCGCGTCTACCAAAAGATGCATGTGCATGCTTAAAACGCGTTTTCGCACAAATGCGTGCGCGGGTGCTAAAAAGAGCAGCATCGGCATGCTTAGCACGTCGTTTGGTAGAAATCCACGTGCGCGTTCTGCAAAAAGCACCATTTGCATGCACATCTTGTGGTTTTGCAGAAAACTTCATCCGCGTCTACCAAAAGATGCATGTGCATGCTTAAAACGCGTTTTCGCACAAATCCGTGCGCGGGTGCTAAAAAGAGCAGCATCGGCATGCTTAGCACGTCGTTTGGTAGAAATCCACGTGCGCGTTCTGCAAAAAGCACCATTTGCATGCACATCTTGTGCTTTTGCAGAAAACTTCATCCGCGTCTACCAAAAGATGCATGTGCATGCTTAAAACGCGTTTTCGCACAAATGCGGCGCGGGTGCTAAAAAGAGCAGCATCGGCATGCTTAGCACGTCGTTTGGTAGAAATCCACGTGCGCGTTCTGCAAAAAGCACCATTTGCATGCACATCTTGTGGTTTTGCAGAAAACTTCATCCGCGTCTACCAAAAGATGCATGTGCATGCTTAAAACGCGTTTTCGCACAAATCCGTGCGCGGGTGCTAAAAAGAGCAGCATCGGCAAGCTTAGCACGTCGTTTGGTTGAAATCCACGTGCGCGTTCTGCAAAAAGCACCATTTGCATGCACATCTTGTGGTTTTGCAGAAAACTTCATCCGCGTCTACCAAAAGATGCATGTGCATGCTTAAAACGCGTTTTCGCACAAATCCGTGCGCGGGTGCTAAAAAGAGCAGCATCGGCATGCTTAGCACGTCGTTTGGTAGAAATCCACGTGCGCGTTCTGCAAAAAGCACCATTTGCATGCACATCTTGTGGTTTTGCAGAAAACTTCATCCGCGTCTACCAAAAGATGCATGTGCATGCTTAAAACGCGTTTTCGCACAAATGCGTGCGCGGGTGCTAAAAAGAGCAGCATCGGCATGCTTAGCACGTCGTTTGGTAGAAATCCACGTGCGCGTTCTGCAAAAAGCACCATTTGCATGCACATCTTGTGGTTTTGCAGAAAACTTCATCCGCGTCTACCAAAAGATGCATGTGCATGCTTAAAACGCGTTTTCGCACAAATGCGTGCGCGGGTGCTAAAAAGAGCAGCATCGGCATGCTTAGCACGTCGTTTGGTAGAAATCCACGTGCGCGTTCTGCAAAAAGCACCATTTGCATGCACATCTTGTGGTTTTGCAGAAAACTTCATCCGCGTCTACCAAAAGATGCATGTGCATGCTTAAAACGCGTTTTCGCACAAACGCGTGCGCGGGTGCTAAAAATAGCAGCATCGGCATGCTTAGCACGTCGTTTGGAAGAAATCCACGTGCGCGTTCTGCAAAAAGCACCATTTGCATGCACATCTTGTGGTTTTGCAGAAAACTTCATCCGCGTCTACCAAAAGATGCATGTGCATGCTTAAAACGCGTTTTCGCACAAATGCGTGCGCGGGTGCTAAAAAGAGCAGCATCGGCATGCTTAGCACGTCGTTTGGTAGAAATCCACGTGCGCGTTCTGCAAAAAGCACCATTTGCATGCACATCTTGTGCTTTTGCAGAAAACTTCATCCGCGTCTACCAAAAGATGCATGTGCATGCTTAAAACGCGTTTTCGCACAAATGCGGCGCGGGTGCTAAAAAGAGCAGCATCGGCATGCTTAGCACGTCGTTTGGTAGAAATCCACGTGCGCGTTCTGCAAAAAGCACCATTTGCATGCACATCTTGTGGTTTTGCAGAAAACTTCATCCGCGTCTACCAAAAGATGCATGTGCATGCTTAAAACGCGTTTTCGCACAAATCCGTGCGCGGGTGCTAAAAAGAGCAGCATCGGCATGCTTAGCACGTCGTTTGGTAGAAATCCACGTGCGCGTTCTGCCAAAAGCACCATTTGCATGCACATCTTGTGGTTTTGCAGAAAACTTCATCCGCGTTTACCAAAAGATGCATGTGCATGCTTAAAACGCGTTTTCGCACAAATCCGTGCGCGGGTGCTAAAAAGAGCAGCATCGGCATGCTTAGCACGTCGTTTGGTAGAAATCCACGTGCGCGTTCTGCAAAAAGCACCATTTGCATGCACATCTTGTGGTTTTGCAGAAAACTTCATCCGCGTCTACCAAAAGATGCATGTGCATGCTTAAAACGCGTTTTCGCACAAATGCGTGCGCGGGTGCTAAAAAGAGCAGCATCGGCATGCTTAGCACGTCGTTTGGTAGAAATCCACGTGCGCGTTCTGCAAAAAGCACCATTTGCATGCACATCTTGTGGTTTTGCAGAAAACTTCATCCGCGTCTACCAAAAGATGCATGTGCATGCTTAAAACGCGTTTTCGCACAAATCCGTGCGCGGGTGCTAAAAAGAGCAGCATCGGCATGCTTAGCACGTCGTTTGGTAGAAATCCACGTGCGCGTTCTGCAAAAAGCACCATTTGCATGCACATCTTGTGGTTTTGCAGAAAACTTCATCCGCGTCTACCAAAAGATGCATGTGCATGCCTAAAACGCGTTTTCGCACAAATGCGTGCGCGGGTGCTAAAAAGAGCAGCATCGGCATGCTTAGCACGTCGTTTGGTAGAAATCCACGTGCGCGTTCTGCCAAAAGCACCATTTGCATGCACATCTTGTGGTTTTGCAGAAAACTTCATCCGCGTCTACCAAAAGATGCATGTGCATGCTTAAAACGCGTTTTCGCACAAATCCGTGCGCGGGTGCTAAAAAGAGCAGCATCGGCATGCTTAGCACGTCGTTTGGTAGAAATCCACGTGCGCGTTCTGCCAAAAGCACCATTTGCATGCACATCTTGTTGTTTTGCAGAAAACTTCATCCGCGTCTACCAAAAGATGCATGTGCATGCTTAAAACGCGTTTTCGCACAAATCCGTGCGCGGGTGCTAAAAAGAGCAGCATCGGCAAGCTTAGCACGTCGTTTGGTTGAAATCCACGTGCGCGTTCTGCAAAAAGCACCATTTGCATGCACATTTTGTGGTTTTGCAGAAAACTTCATCCGCGTCTACCAAAAGATGCATGTGCATGCTTAAAACGCGTTTTCGCACAAATGCGTGCGCGGGTGCTAAAAAGAGCAGCATCGGCATGCTTAGCACGTCGTTTGGTAGAAATCCACGTGCGCGTTCTGCAAAAAGCACCATTTGCATGCACATCTTGTGGTTTTGCAGAAAACTTCATCCGCGTCTACCAAAAGATGCATGTGCATGCTTAAAACGCGTTTTCGCACAAATGCGTGCGCGGGTGCTAAAAAGAGCAGCATCGGCATGCTTAGCACGTCGTTTGGTAGAAATCCACGTGCGCGTTCTGCAAAAAGCACCATTTGCATGCACATCTTGTGGTTTTGCAGAAAACTTCATCCGCGTCTACCAAAAGATGCATGTGCATGCTTAAAACGCGTTTTCGCACAAATCCGTGCGCGGGTGCTAAAAAGAGCAGCATCGGCATGCTTAGCACGTCGTTTGGTAGAAATCCACGTGCGCGTTCTGCAAAAAGCACCATTTGCATGCACATCTTGTGGTTTTGCAGAAAACTTCATCCGCGTCTACCAAAAGATGCATGTGCATGCTTAAAACGCGTTTTCGCACAAATGCGTGCGCGGGTGCTAAAAAGAGCAGCATCGGCATGCTTAGCACGTCGTTTGGTAGAAATCCACGTGCGCGTTCTGCAAAAAGCACCATTTGCATGCACATCTTGTGGTTTTGCAGAAAACTTCATCCGCGTCTACCAAAAGATGCATGTGCATGCTTAAAACGCGTTTTCGCACAAATCCGTGCGCGGGTGCTAAAAAGAGCAGCATCGGCATGCTTAGCACGTCGTTTGGTAGAAATCCACGTGCGCGTTCTGCAAAAAGCACCATTTGCATGCACATCTTGTGGTTTTGCAGAAAACTTCATCCGCGTCTACCAAAAGATGCATGTGCATGCCTAAAACGCGTTTTCGCACAAATGCGTGCGCGGGTGCTAAAAAGAGCAGCATCGGCATGCTTAGCACGTCGTTTGGTAGAAATCCACGTGCGCGTTCTGCCAAAAGCACCATTTGCATGCACATCTTGTGGTTTTGCAGAAAACTTCATCCGCGTCTACCAAAAGATGCATGTGCATGCTTAAAACGCGTTTTCGCACAAATCCGTGCGCGGGTGCTAAAAAGAGCAGCATCGGCATGCTTAGCACGTCGTTTGGTAGAAATCCACGTGCGCGTTCTGCCAAAAGCACCATTTGCATGCACATCTTGTGGTTTTGCAGAAAACTTCATCCGCGTCTACCAAAAGATGCATGTGCATGCTTAAAACGCGTTTTCGCACAAATCCGTGCGCGGGTGCTAAAAAGAGCAGCATCGGCAAGCTTAGCACGTCGTTTGGTTGAAATCCACGTGCGCGTTCTGCAAAAAGCACCATTTGCATGCACATTTTGTGGTTTTGCAGAAAACTTCATCCGCGTCTACCAAAAGATGCATGTGCATGCTTAAAACGCGTTTTCGCACAAATGCGTGCGCGGGTGCTAAAAAGAGCAGCATCGGCATGCTTAGCACGTCGTTTGGTAGAAATCCACGTGCGCGTTCTGCAAAAAGCACCATTTGCATGCACATCTTGTGGTTTTGCAGAAAACTTCATCCGCGTCTACCAAAAGATGCATGTGCATGCTTAAAACGCGTTTTCGCACAAATGCGTGCGCGGGTGCTAAAAAGAGCAGCATCGGCATGCTTAGCACGTCGTTTGGTAGAAATCCACGTGCGCGTTCTGCAAAAAGCACCATTTGCATGCACATCTTGTGGTTTTGCAGAAAACTTCATCCGCGTCTACCAAAAGATGCATGTGCATGCTTAAAACGCGTTTTCGCACAAATGCGTGCGCGGGTGCTAAAAATAGCAGCATCGGCATGCTTAGCACGTCGTTTGGAAGAAATCCACGTGCGCGTTCTGCAAAAAGCACCATTTGCATGCACATCTTGTGGTTTTGCAGAAAACTTCATCCGCGTCTACCAAAAGATGCATGTGCATGCTTAAAACGCGTTTTCGCACAAATGCGTGCGCGGGTGCTAAAAAGAGCAGCATCGGCATGCTTAGCACGTC
Organism: Dermacentor andersoni; assembly: GCF_023375885.2. NCBI lineage: Eukaryota > Metazoa > Arthropoda > Arachnida > Ixodida > Ixodidae > Dermacentor > Dermacentor andersoni. The sequence goes on along the minus strand of NW_027315056.1, from coordinate 59,514 downwards.
GTTTGGTAGAAATCCACGTGCGCGTTCTGCAAAAAGCACCATTTGCATGCACATCTTGTGCTTTTGCAGAAAACTTCATCCGCGTCTACCAAAAGATGCATGTGCATGCTTAAAACGCGTTTTCGCACAAATGCGTGCGCGCGTGCTAAAAAGAGCAGCATCGGCATGCTTAGCACGTCGTTTGGTAGAAATCCACGTGCGCGTTCTGCAAAAAGCACCATTTGCATGCACATCTTGTGGTTTTGCAGAAAACTTCATCCGCGTCTACCAAAAGATGCATGTGCATGCTTAAAACGCGTTTTCGCACAAATGCGTGCGCGGGTGCTAAAAAGAGCAGCATCGGCATGCTTAGCACGTCGTTTGGTAGAAATCCACGTGCGCGTTCTGCAAAAAGCACCATTTGCATGCACATCTTGTGCTTTTGCAGAAAACTTCATCCGCGTCTACCAAAAGATGCATGTGCATGCTTAAAACGCGTTTTCGCACAAATGCGTGCGCGGGTGCTAAAAAGAGCAGCATCGGCATGCTTAGCACGTCGTTTGGTAGAAATCCACGTGCGCGTTCTGCAAAAAGCACCATTTGCATGCACATCTTGTGGTTTTGCAGAAAACTTCATCCGCGTCTACCAAAAGATGCATGTGCATGCTTAAAACGCGTTTTCGCACAAATGCGAGTGCGGGTGCTAAAAGGAGCAGCATCGGCATGCTTAGCACGTCGTTTGGTAGAAATCCACGTGCGCGTTCTGCCAAAAGCACCATTTGCATGCACATCTTGTGGTTTTGCAGAAAACTTCATCCGCGTCTACCAAAAGATGCATGTGCATGCTTAAAACGCGTTTTCGCACAAATCCATGCGCGGGTGCTAAAAAGAGCAGCATCGGCATGCTTAGCACGTCGTTTGGTAGAAATCCACGTGAGCGTTCTGCCAAAAGCACCATTTGCATGCACATCTTGTGGTTTTGCAGAAAACTTCATCCGCGTCTACCAAAAGATGCATGTGCATGCTTAAAACGCGTTTTCGCACAAATCCGTGCGCGGGTGCTAAAAAGAGCAGCATCGGCATGCTTAGCACGTCGTTTGGTAGAAATCCACGTGCGCGTTCTGCAAAAAGCACCATTTGCATGCCCATCTTGTGGTTTTGCAGAAAACTTCATCCGCGTCTACCAAAAGATGCATGTGCATGCCTAAAACGCGTTTTCGCACAAATGCGTGCGCGGGTGCTAAAAAGAGCAGCATCGGCATGCTTAGCACGTCGTTTGGTAGAAATCCACGTGCGCGTTCTGCCAAAAGCACCATTTGCATGCACATCTTGTGGTTTTGCAGAAAACTTCATCCGCGTCTACCAAAAGATGCATGTGCATGCTTAAAACGCGTTTTCGCACAAATCCGTGCGCGGGTGCTAAAAAGAGCAGCATCGGCATGCTTAGCACGTCGTTTGGTAGAAATCCACGTGCGCGTTCTGCCAAAAGCACCATTTGCATGCACATCTTGTGGTTTTGCAGAAAACTTCATCCGCGTCTACCAAAAGATGCATGTGCATGCTTAAAACGCGTTTTCGCACAAATCCGTGCGCGGGTGCTAAAAAGAGCAGCATCGGCAAGCTTAGCACGTCGTTTGGTTGAAATCCACGTGCGCGTTCTGCAAAAAGCACCATTTGCATGCACATTTTGTGGTTTTGCAGAAAACTTCATCCGCGTCTACCAAAAGATGCATGTGCATGCTTAAAACGCGTTTTCGCACAAATGCGTGCGCGGGTGCTAAAAAGAGCAGCATCGGCATGCTTAGCACGTCGTTTGGTAGAAATCCACGTGCGCGTTCTGCAAAAAGCACCATTTGCATGCACATCTTGTGGTTTTGCAGAAAACTTCATCCGCGTCTACCAAAAGATGCATGTGCATGCTTAAAACGCGTTTTCGCACAAATGCGTGCGCGGGTGCTAAAAAGAGCAGCATCGGCATGCTTAGCACGTCGTTTGGTAGAAATCCACGTGCGCGTTCTGCAAAAAGCACCATTTGCATGCACATCTTGTGGTTTTGCAGAAAACTTCATCCGCGTCTACCAAAAGATGCATGTGCATGCTTAAAACGCGTTTTCGCACAAATGCGTGCGCGGGTGCTAAAAATAGCAGCATCGGCATGCTTAGCACGTCGTTTGGAAGAAATCCACGTGCGCGTTCTGCAAAAAGCACCATTTGCATGCACATCTTGTGGTTTTGCAGAAAACTTCATCCGCGTCTACCAAAAGATGCATGTGCATGCTTAAAACGCGTTTTCGCACAAATGCGTGCGCGGGTGCTAAAAAGAGCAGCATCGGCATGCTTAGCACGTCGTTTGGTAGAAATCCACGTGCGCGTTCTGCAAAAAGCACCATTTGCATGCACATCTTGTGCTTTTGCAGAAAACTTCATCCGCGTCTACCAAAAGATGCATGTGCATGCTTAAAACGCGTTTTCGCACAAATGCGTGCGCGCGTGCTAAAAAGAGCAGCATCGGCATGCTTAGCACGTCGTTTGGTAGAAATCCACGTGCGCGTTCTGCAAAAAGCACCATTTGCATGCACATCTTGTGGTTTTGCAGAAAACTTCATCCGCGTCTACCAAAAGATGCATGTGCATGCTTAAAACGCGTTTTCGCACAAATGCGTGCGCGGGTGCTAAAAAGAGCAGCATCGGCATGCTTAGCACGTCGTTTGGTAGAAATCCACGTGCGCGTTCTGCAAAAAGCACCATTTGCATGCACATCTTGTGCTTTTGCAGAAAACTTCATCCGCGTCTACCAAAAGATGCATGTGCATGCTTAAAACGCGTTTTCGCACAAATGCGTGCGCGGGTGCTAAAAAGAGCAGCATCGGCATGCTTAGCACGTCGTTTGGTAGAAATCCACGTGCGCGTTCTGCAAAAAGCACCATTTGCATGCACATCTTGTGGTTTTGCAGAAAACTTCATCCGCGTCTACCAAAAGATGCATGTGCATGCTTAAAACGCGTTTTCGCACAAATGCGAGTGCGGGTGCTAAAAGGAGCAGCATCGGCATGCTTAGCACGTCGTTTGGTAGAAATCCACGTGCGCGTTCTGCCAAAAGCACCATTTGCATGCACATCTTGTGGTTTTGCAGAAAACTTCATCCGCGTCTACCAAAAGATGCATGTGCATGCTTAAAACGCGTTTTCGCACAAATCCATGCGCGGGTGCTAAAAAGAGCAGCATCGGCATGCTTAGCACGTCGTTTGGTAGAAATCCACGTGAGCGTTCTGCCAAAAGCACCATTTGCATGCACATCTTGTGGTTTTGCAGAAAACTTCATCCGCGTCTACCAAAAGATGCATGTGCATGCTTAAAACGCGTTTTCGCACAAATCCGTGCGCGGGTGCTAAAAAGAGCAGCATCGGCATGCTTAGCACGTCGTTTGGTAGAAATCCACGTGCGCGTTCTGCAAAAAGCACCATTTGCATGCCCATCTTGTGGTTTTGCAGAAAACTTCATCCGCGTCTACCAAAAGATGCATGTGCATGCTTAAAACGCGTTTTCGCACAAATGCGTGCGCGGGTGCTAAAAAGAGCAGCATCGGCATGCTTAGCACGTCGTTTGGTAGAAATCCACGTGCGCGTTCTGCAAAAAGCACCATTTGCATGCACATCTTGTGGTTTTGTAGAAAACTTCATCCGCGTCTACCAAAAGATGCATGTGCATGCTTAAAACGCGTTTTCGCACAAATGCGTGCGCGGGTGCTAAAAAGAGCAGCATTGGCATGCTTTGCACGTCGTTTGGTAGAAATCCACGAGCGCGTTCTGCAAAAAGCACCATTTGCATGCACATCTAGTGGTTTCGCAGAAAACTTCATCCGCGTCTACCAAAAGATGCATGTGCATGCTTAAAACGCGTTTTCGCACAAATGCGTGCGCGGGTGCTAAAAAGAGCAGCATCGGCATGCTTAGCACGTCGTTTGGTAGAAATCCACGTGCGCGTTCTGCAAAAAGCACCATTTGCATGCACATCTTGTGCTTTTGCAGAAAACTTCATCCGCGTCTACCAAAAGATGCATGTGCATGCTTAAAACGCGTTTTCGCACAAATGCGTGCGCGGGTGCTAAAAAGAGCAGCATCGGCATGCTTAGCACGTCGTTTGGTAGAAATCCACGTGCGCGTTCTGCCAAAAGCACCATTTGCATGCACATCTTGTGGTTTTGCAGAAAACTTCATCCGCGTCTACCAAAAGATGCATGTGCATGCTTAAAACGCGTTTTCGCACAAATCCGTGCGCGGGTGCTAAAAAGAGCAGCATCGGCATGCTTAGCACGTCGTTTGGTAGAAATCCACGTGCGCGTTCTGCAAAAAGCACCATTTGCATGCACATCTTGTGGTTTTGTAGAAAACTTCATCCGCGTCTACCAAAAGATGCATGTGCATGCTTAAAACGCGTTTTCGCACAAATGCGTGCGCGGGTGCTAAAAAGAGCAGCATCGGCATGCTTAGCACGTCGTTTGGTAGAAATCCACGTGCGCGTTCTGCCAAAAGCACCATTTGCATGCACATCTTGTGGTTTTGCAGGAAACTTCATCCGCGTCTACCAAAAGATGCATGTGCATGCTTAAAACGCGTTTTCGCACAAATGCGTGCGCGGGTGCTAAAAAGAGCAGCAACGGCATGCTTAGCACGTCGTTTGGTAGAAATCCACGAGCGCGTTCTGCAAAAAGCACCATTTGCATGCACATCTTGTGGTTTTGCAGAAAACTTCATCCGCGTCTACCAAAAGATGCATGTGCATGCTTAAAACGCGTTTTTGACCAAATGCGTGCGCGGGTGCTAAAAAGAGCAGCATCGGCATGCTTAGCACGTCGTTTGGTAGAAATCCACGAGCGCGTTCAGCAAAAAGCACCATTTGCTTGCACACCTTGTGCTTTTGCAGAAAACTTCATCCGCGTCTACCAAAAGATGCATGTGCATGCTTAAAACGCGTTTTCGCACAAATGCGTGCGCGGGTGCTAAAAAGAACAGCATCGGCATGCTTAGCACGTCGTTTGGTAGAAACCCACGTGTGCGTTCTGCCAAAAGCACCATTTGCATGCACATCTTGTGGTTTTGCAGAAAACTTCATCCGCGTCTACCAAAAGATGCATGTGCATGCGTAAAAAGCGTTTTCGTACAAATGCGTGCGCGGGTGCTAAAACGAGCAGAATCGGCATGCTTAGCACGTCGTTTGGTAGAAATCCACGTGGGCGTTCTGCAAAAAGCACCATTTGCATGCACATCTTGTGGTTTTGCAGAAAACTTCATCCGCGTCTACCAAAAGATGCATGTGCATGCTTAAAACGCGTTTTCGCACAAATGCGTGCGCGGGTGCTAAAAATAGCAGCATCGGCATGCTTAGCACGTCGTTTGGTAGAAATCCACGTGCGCGTTCTGCAAACAGCACCATTTGCATGCACATCTTGTGGTTTTGCAGAAAACTTCATCCGCGTCTACCAAAAGATGCATGTGCATGCTTAAAACGCGTTTTCGCTCAAATGCGTGCGCGGGTGCTAAAAAGAGCAGCATCGGCATGCTTAGCACGTCGTTTGGTAGAAATCCACGTGCGCGTTCTGCAAAAAGCACCATTTGCATGCACATCTTGTGGTTTTGCAGAAAACTTCATCCGCGTCTACCAAAAGATGCATGTGCATGCTTAAAACGCGTTTTCGCACAAATGCGTGCGCGGGTGCTAAAAATAGCAGCATCGGCATGCTTAGCACGTCGTTTGGTAGAAATCCACGTGTGCGTTCTGCAAAAAGCACCATTTGCATGCACATCTTGTGGTTTTGCAGAAAACTTCATCCGCGTCTACCAAAAGATGCATGTGCATGCTTAAAACGCGTTTTCGCACAAATGCGGCGCGGGTGCTAAAGAGAGCAGCATCGGCATGCTTAGCACGTCGTTTGGTAGAAATCCACGAGCGCGTTCAGCAAAAAGCACCATTTGCTTGCACATCTTGTGCTTTTGCAGAAAACTTCATCCGCGTCTACCAAAAGATGCATGTGCATGCTTAAAACGCGTTTTCGCACAAATGCGTGCGCGGGTGCTAAAAAGAGCAGCATCGGCATGCTTAGCACGTCGTTTGGTAGAAACCCACGTGTGCGTTCTGCCAAAAGCACCATTTGCATGCACATCTTGTGGTTTTGCAGAAAACTTCATCCGCGTCTACCAAAAGATGCATGTGCATGCGTAAAAAGCGTTTTCGTACAAATGCGTGCGCGGGTGCTAAAACGAGCAGCATCGGCATGCTTAGCACGTCGTTTGGTAGAAATCCACGTGGGCGTTCTGCAAAAAGCACCATTTGCATGCACATCTTGTGGTTTTGCAGAAAACTTCATCCGCGTCTACCAAAAGATGCATGTGCATGCTTAAAACGCGTTTTCGCACAAATGCGTGCGCGGGTGCTAAAAATAGCAGCATCGGCATGCTTAGCACGTCGTTTGGTAGAAATCCACGTGCGCGTTCTGCAAAAAGCACCATTTGCATGCACATCTTGTGGTTTTGCAGAAAACTTCATCCGCGTCTACCAAAAGATGCATGTGCATGCTTAAAACGCGTTTTCGCTCAAATGCGTGCGCGGGTGCTAAAAAGAGCAGCATCGGCATGCTTAGCACGTCGTTTGGTAGAAATCCACGTGCGCGTTCTGCCAAAAGCACCATTTGCATGCACATCTTGTGGTTTTGCAGAAAACTTCATCCGCGTCTACCAAAAGATGCATGTGCATGCTTAAAACGCGTTTTCGCACAAATCCGTGCGCGGGTGCTAAAAAGAGCAGCATCGGCAAGCTTAGCACGTCGTTTGGTAGAAATCCACGTGCGCGTTCTGCAAAAAGCACCATTTGCATGCACATCTTGTGGTTTTGCAGAAAACTTCATCCGCGTCTACCAAAAGATGCATGTGCATGCTTAAAACGCGTTTTCGCACAAATGCGTGCGCGGGTGCTAAAAAGAGCAGCATCGGCATGCTTAGCACGTCGTTTGGTAGAAATCCACGTGCGCGTTCTGCAAAAAGCACCATTTGCATGCACATCTTGTGGTTTTGCAGAAAACTTCATCCGCGTCTACCAAAAGATGCATGTGCATGCTTAAAACGCATTTTCGCACAAATGCGTGCGCGGGTGCTAAAAATAGCAGCATCGGCATGCTTAGCACGTCGTTTGGTAGAAATCCACGTGCGCGTTCTGCAAAAAGCACCATCTGCATGCACATCTTGTGGTTTTGCAGAAAACTTCATCCGCGTCTACCAAAAGATGCATGTGCATGCTTAAAACGCGTTTTCGCACAAATGCGGCGCAGGTGCTAAAAAGAGCAGCATCGGCATGCTTAGCTCGTCGTTTGGTAGAAATCCACGAGCGCGTTCTGCAAAAAGCACCATTTGCATGCACATCTTGTGGTTTTGCAGAAAACTTCATCCGCGTCTACCAAAAGATGCATGTGCATGCTTAAAACGCGTTTTCGCACAAATGCGTGCGCGGGTGCTAAAAAGAGCAGCATCGGCATGCTTTGCACGTCGTTTGGTAGAAACCCACGTGTGCGTTCTGCCAAAAGCACCATTTGCATGCACATCTTGTGGTTTTGCAGAAAACTTCATCCGCGTCTACCAAAAGATGCATGTGCATGCGTAAAAAGCGTTTTCGTACAAATGCGTGCGCGGGTGCTAAAACGAGCAGCATCGGCATGCTTAGCACGTCGTTTGGTAGAAATCCACGTGGGCGTTCTGCAAAAAGCACCATTTGCATGCACATCTTGTGGTTTTGCAGAAAACTTCATCCGCGTCTACCAAAAGATGCATGTGCATGCTTAAAACGCGTTTTCGCACAAATGCGTGCGCGGGTGCTAAAAATAGCAGCATCGGCATGCTTAGCACGTCGTTTGGTAGAAATCCACGTGCGCGTTCTGCAAAAAGCACCATTTGCATGCACATCTTGTGGTTTTGCAGAAAACTTCATCCGCGTCTACCAAAAGATGCATGTGCATGCTTAAAACGCGTTTTCGCTCAAATGCGTGCGCGGGTGCTAAAAAGAGCAGCATCGGCATGCTTAGCACGTCGTTTGGTAGAAATCCACGTGCACGTTCTGCCAAAAGCACCATTTGCATGCACATCTTGTGGTTTTGCAGAAAACTTCATCCGCGTCTACCAAAAGATGCATGTGCATGCTTAAAACGCGTTTTCGCACAAATCCGTGCGCGGGTGCTAAAAAGAGCAGCATCGGCAAGCTTAGCACGTCGTTTGGTAGAAATCCACGTGCGCGTTCTGCAAAAAGCACCATTTGCATGCACATCTTGTGGTTTTGCAGAAAACTTCATCCGCGTCTACCAAAAGATGCATGTGCATGCTTAAAACGCGTTTTCGCACAAATGCGTGCGCGGGTGCTAAAAAGAGCAGCATCGGCATGCTTAGCACGTCGTTTGGTAGAAATCCACGTGCGCGTTCTGCAAAAAGCACCATTTGCATGCACATCTTGTGGTTTTGCAGAAAACTTCATCCGCGTCTACCAAAAGATGCATGTGCATGCTTAAAACGCGTTTTCGCACAAATGCGTGCCCGGGTGCTAAAAATAGCAGCATCGGCATGCTTAGCACGTCGTTTGGTAGAAATCCACGTGCGCGTTCTGCAAAAAGCACCATTTGCATGCACATCTTGTGGTTTTGCAGAAAACTTCATCCGCGTCTACCAAAAGATGCATGTGCATGCTTAAAACGCGTTTTCGCTCAAATGCGTGCGCGGGTGCTAAAAAGAGCAGCATCGGCATGCTTAGCACGTCGTTTGGTAGAAATCCACGTGCGCGTTCTGCCAAAAGCACCATTTGCATGCACATCTTGTGGTTTTGCAGAAAACTTCATCCGCGTCTACCAAAAGATGCATGTGCATGCTTAAAACGCGTTTTCGCACAAATCCGTGCGCGGGTGCTAAAAAGAGCAGCATCGGCAAGCTTAGCACGTCGTTTGGTAGAAATCCACGTGCGCGTTCTGCAAAAAGCACCATTTGCATGCACATCTTGTGGTTTTGCAGAAAACTTCATCCGCGTCTACCAAAAGATGCATGTGCATGCTTAAAACGCGTTTTCGCACAAATGCGTGCGCGGGTGCTAAAAAGAGCAGCATCGGCATGCTTAGCACGTCGTTTGGTAGAAATCCACGTGCGCGTTCTGCAAAAAGCACCATTTGCATGCACATCTTGTGGTTTTGCAGAAAACTTCATCCGCGTCTACCAAAAGATGCATGTGCATGCTTAAAACGCGTTTTCGCACAAATGCGTGCGCGGGTGCTAAAAATAGCAGCATCGGCATGCTTAGCACGTCGTTTGGTAGAAATCCACGTGCGCGTTCTGCAAAAAGCACCATCTGCATGCACATCTTGTGGTTTTGCAGAAAACTTCATCCGCGTCTACCAAAAGATGCATGTGCATGCTTAAAACGCGTTTTCGCACAAATGCGGCGCGGGTGCTAAAAAGAGCAGCATCGGCATGCTTAGCTCGTCGTTTGGTAGAAATCCACGAGCGCGTTCTGCAAAAAGCACCATTTGCATGCACATCTTGTGGTTTTGCAGAAAACTTCATCCGCGTCTACCAAAAGATGCATGTGTATGCTTAAAACGCGTTTTCGCACAAATGCGTGCGCGGGTGCTAAAAAGAGCAGCATCGGCATGCTTAGCACGTCATTTGGTAGAAATCCACGTGCGCGTTCTGCCAAAAGCACCATTTGCATGCACATCTTGTGGTTTTGCAGAAAACTTCATCCGCGTCTACCAAAAGATGCATGTGCATGCTTAAAACGCGTTTTCCCACAAATCCGTGCGCGGGTGCTAAAAAGAGCAGCATCGGCATGCTTAGCACGTCGTTTGGTAGAAATCCACGTGCGCGTTCTGCAAAAAGCACCATTTGCATGCACATCTTGTGGTTTTGCAGAAAACTTCATCCGCGTCTACCAAAAGATGCATGTGCATGCTTAAAACGCGTTTTCGCACAAATGCGTGCGCGGGTGCTAAAAAGAGGAGCATCGGCATGCTTAGCACGTCGTTTGGTAGAAATCCACGAGCGCGTTCTGTAAAAAGCACCATTTGCATGCACATCTTGTGGTTTTGCAGAAAACTTCATCCGCGTCTACCAAAAGATGCATGTGCATGCTTAAAACGCGTTTTCACACAAATGCGTGCGCGGGTGCTAAAAAGAGCAGCATCGGCATGCTTAGCACGTCGTTTGGTAGAAATCCACGTGCGCGTTCTGCAAAAAGCACCATTTGCATGCACATCTTGTGGTTTTGCAGAAAACTTCATCCGCGTCTACCTAAAGATGCATGTGCATGCTTAAAACGCGTTTTCGCACAAATGCGTGCGCGGGTGCTAAAAATAGCAGCATCGGCATGCTTAGCACGTCGTTTGGTAGAAATCCACGTGCGCGTTCTGCAAAAAGCCCCATTTGCATGCACATCTTGTGGTTTTGCAGAAAACTTCATCCGCGTCTACCAAAAGATGCATGTGCATGCTTAAAACGCGTTTTCGCACAAATCCGTGCGCGGGTGCTAAAAAGAGCAGCATCGGCATGCTTAGCACGTCGTTTGGTAGAAATCCACGTGCGCGTTCTGCAAAAAGCACCACTTGCATGCACATCTTGTGGTTTTGCAGAAAACTTCATCCGCGTCTACCAAAAGATGCATGTGCATGCTTAAAACGCGTTTTCGCACAAATGCGGCGCGGGTGCTAAAAAGAGCAGCATCGGCATGCTTAGCACGTCGTTTGGTAGAAATCCACGAGCGCGTTCAGCAAAAAGCACCATTTGCTTGCACATCTTGTGCTTTTGCAGAAAACTTCATCCGCGTCTACCAAAAGATGCATGTGCATGCTTAAAACGCGTTTTCGCACAAATGCGTGCGCGGGTGCTAAAAAGAGCAGCATCGGCATGCTTAGCACGTCGTTTGGTAGAAACCCACGTGTGCGTTCTGCCAAAAGCACCATTTGCATGCACATCTTGTGGTTTTGCAGAAAACTTCATCCGCGTCTACCAAAAGATGCATGTGCATGCGTAAAAAGCGTTTTCGTACAAATGCGTGCGCGGGTGCTAAAACGAGCAGCATCGGCATGCTTAGCACGTCGTTTGGTAGAAATCCACGTGGGCGTTCTGCAAAAAGCACCATTTGCATGCACATCTTGTGGTTTTGCAGAAAACTTCATCCGCGTCTACCAAAAGATGCATGTGCATGCTTAAAACGCGTTTTCGCCCAAATGCGTGCGCGGGTGCTAAAAATAGCAGCATCGGCATGCTTAGCACGTCGTTTGGTAGAAATCCACGTGCGCGTTCTGCAAAAAGCACCATTTGCATGCACATCTTGTGGTTTTGCAGAAAACTTCATCCGCGTCTACCAAAAGATGCATGTGCATGCTTAAAACGCGTTTTCGCTCAAATGCGTGCGCGGGTGCTAAAAAGAGCAGCATCGGCATGCTTAGCACGTCGTTTGGTAGAAATCCACGTGCGCGTTCTGCCAAAAGCACCATTTGCATGCACATCTTGTGGTTTTGCAGAAAACTTCATCCGCGTCTACCAAAAGATGCATGTGCATGCTTAAAACGCGTTTTCGCACAAATCCGTGCGCGGGTGCTAAAAAGAGCAGCATCGGCAAGCTTAGCACGTCGTTTGGTAGAAATCCACGTGCGCGTTCTGCAAAAAGCACCATTTGCATGCACATCTTGTGGTTTTGCAGAAAACTTCATCCGCGTCTACCAAAAGATGCATGTGCATGCTTAAAACGCGTTTTCGCACAAATGCGTGCGCGGGTGCTAAAAAGAGCAGCATCGGCATGCTTAGCACGTCGTTTGGTAGAAATCCACGTGCGCGTTCTGCAAAAAGCACCATTTGCATGCACATCTTGTGGTTTTGCAGAAAACTTCATCCGCGTCTACCAAAAGATGCATGTGCATGCTTAAAACGCGTTTTCGCACAAATCCGTGCGCGGGTGCTAAAAAGAGCAGCATCGGCATGCTTAGCACGTCGTTTGGTAGAAATCCACGTGCGCGTTCTGCAAAAAGCACCATTTGCATGCACATCTTGTGGTTTTGCAGAAAACTTCATCCGCGTCTACCAAACGATGCATGTGCATGCTTAAAACGCGTTTTCGCACAAATGCGTGCGCGGGTGCTAAAAAGAGGAGCATCGGCATGCTTAGCACGTCGTTTGGTAGAAATCTACGAGCGCGTTCTGCAAAAAGCACCATTTGCATGCACATCTTGTGGTTTTGCAGAAAACTTCATCCGCGTCTACCAAAAGATGCATGTGCATGCTTAAAACGCGTTTTCACACAAATGCGTGCGCGGGTGCTAAAAAGAGCAGCATCGGCATGCTTAGCACGTCGTTTGGTAGAAATCCACGTGCGCGTTCTGCAAAAAGCACCATTTGCATGCACATCTTGTGGTTTTGCAGAAAACTTCATCCGCGTGTACCAAAAGATGCATGTGCATGCTTAAAACGCGTTTTCGCACAAATGCGTGCGCGGGTGCTAAAAATAGCAGCATCGGCATGCTTAGCACGTCGTTTGGTAGAAATCCACGTGCGCGTTCTGCAAAAAGCACCATTTGCATGCACATCTTGTGGTTTTGCAGAAAACTTCATCCGCGTCTACCAAAAGATGCATGTGCATGCTTAAAACGCGTTTTCGCACAAATGCGGCGCGGGTGCTAAAAAGAGCAGCATCGGCATGCTTAGCACGTCGTTTGGTAGAAATCCACGTACGCGTTCTGCAAAAAGCACCATTTGCATGCACATCTTGTGGTTTTGCAGAAAACTTCATCCGCGTCTACAAAAAGATGCATCTGCATGCTTAAAACGCGTTTTCGCACAAATCCGTGCGCAGGTGCTAAAAAGAGCAGCATCGGCATGCTTAGCACGTCGTTTGGTAGAAATCCACGTGCGCGTTCTGCAAAAAGCACCATTTGCATGCACATCTTGTGGTTTTGCAGAAAACTTCATCCGCGTCTACCAAAAGATGCATGTGCATGCTTAAAACGCGTTTTCGCACAAATGCGTGCGCGGGTGCTAAAAATAGCAGCATCGGCATGCTTAGCACGTCGTTTGGTAGAAATCCACGTGCGCGTTCTGCAAAAAGCACCATTTGCATGCACACCTTGTGGTTTTGCAGAAAACTTCATCCGCGTCTACCAAAAGATGCATGTGCATGCTTAAAACGCGTTTTCGCACAAATGCGGCGCGGGTGCTAAAAAGAGCAGCATCGGCATGCTTAGCACGTCGTTTGGTAGAAATCCACGAGCGCGTTCTGCAAAAAGCACCATTTGCATGCACATCTTGTGGTTTTGCAGAAAACTTCATCCGCGTCTACCAAAAGATGCATGTGCATGCTTAAAACGCGTTTTCGCACAAATGCGGCGCGGGTGCTAAAAAGAGCAGCATCGGCATGCTTAGCACGTCGTTTGGTAGAAATCCACGTGCGCGTTCTGCAAAAAGCACCATTTGCATGCACATCTTGTGGTTTTGCAGAAAACTTCATCCGCGTCTACAAAAAGATGCATGTGCATGCTTAAAACGCGTTTTCGCACAAATGCGAGCGCGGTTGCTAAAAAGAGCAGCATCGCCATGCTTAGCACGTCGTTTGGTAGAAATCCACGTGCGCGTTCTGCCAAAAGCACCATTTGCATGCACATCTTGTGGTTTTGCAGAAAACTTCATCCGCGTCTACCAAAAGATGCATGTGCATGCTTAAAACGCGTTTTCGCACAAATCCGTGCGCGGGTGCTAAAAAGAGCAGCATCGGCATGCTTAGCACGTCGTTTGGTAGAAATCCACGTGCGCGTTCTGCAAAAAGCACCATTTGCATGCACATCTTGTGGTTTTGCAGAAAACTTCATCCGCGTCTACCAAAAGATGCATGTGCATGCTTAAAACGCGTTTTCGCACAAATGCGTGCGCGGGTGCTAAAAAGAGCAGCATCGGCATGCTTAGCACGTCGTTTGGTAGAAATCCACGAGCGCGTTCTGCAAAAAGCACCATTTGCATGCACATCTTGTGGTTTTGCAGAAAACTTCATCCGCGTCTACCAAAAGATGCATGTGCATGCTTAAAACGCGTTTTCGCACAAATGCGTGCGCGGGTGCTAAAAAGAGCAGCATCGGCATGCTTAGCACGTCGTTTGGTAGAAATCCACGTGCGCGTTCTGCAAAAAGCACCATTTGCATGCACATCTTGTGGTTTTGCAGAAAACTTCATCCGCGTCTACCAAAAGATGCATGTGCATGCTTAAAACGCGTTTTCGCACAAATGCGTGCGCGGGTGCTAAAAAGAGCAGCATCGGCATGCTTAGCACGTCGTTTGGTAGAAATCCACGTGCGCGTTCTGCAAAAAGCACCATTTGCATGCACATCTTGTGGTTTTGCAGAAAACTTCATCCGCGTCTACCAAAAGATGCATGTGCATGCTTAAAACGCGTTTTCGTACAAATGCGTGCGCGGGTGCTAAAAAGAGCAGCATCGGCATGCTTAGCACGTCGTTTGGTAGAAATCCACGTGCGCGTTCTGCCAAAAGCACCATTTGCATGCACATCTTGTGGTTTTGCAGAAAACTTCATCCGCGTCTACCAAAAGATGCATGTGCATGCTTAAAACGCGTTTTCGCACAAATCCGTGCGCGGGTGCTAAAAAGAGCAGCATCGGCATGCTTAGCACGTCGTTTGGTAGAAATCCACGTGCGCGTTCTGCAAAAAGCACCATTTGCATGCACATCTTGTGGTATTGTAGAAAACTTCATCCGCGTCTACCAAAAGATGCATGTGCATACTTAAAACGCGTTTTCGCACAAATGCGTGCGCGGGTGCTAAAAAGAGCAGCATCGGCATGCTTAGCACGTCGTTTGGTAGAAATCCACGTGCGCGTTCTGCCAAAAGCACCATTTGCATGCACATCTTGTGGTTTTGCAGAAAGCTTCATCCGCGTCTACCAAAAGATGCATGTGCATGCTTAAAACGCGTTTTCGCACAAATCCGTGCGCGGGTGCTAAAAAGAGCAGCATCGGCATGCTTAGCACGTCGTTTGGTAGAAATCCACGTGCGCGTTCTGCAAAAAGCACCATTTGCATGCACATCTTGTGGTTTTGCAGAAAACTTCATCCGCGTCTACCAAAAGATGCATGTGCATGCTTAAAACGCGTTTTCGCACAAATGCGTGCGCGGGTGCTAAAAATAGCAGCATCGGCATGCTTAGCACGTCGTTTGGTAGAAATCCACGTGCGCGTTCTGCAAAAAGCACCATTTGCATGCACATCTTGTGGTTTTGCAGAAAACTTCATCCGCGTCTACCAAAAGATGCATGTGCATGCTTAAAACACGTTTTCGCACAAATGCGTGCGCGGGTGCTAAAAAGAGCAGCATCGGCATGCTTAGCACGTCGTTTGGTAGAAATCCACGTGCGCGTTCTGCCAAAAGCACCATTTGCATGCACATCTTGTGGTTTTGCAGAAAACTTCATCCGCGTCTACCAAAAGATGCATGTGCATGCTTAAAACGCGTTTTCGCACAAATCCGTGCGCGGGTGCTAAAAAGAGCAGCATCGGCAAGCTTAGCACGTCGTTTGGTAGAAATCCACGTGCGCGTTCTGCAAAAAGCACCATTTGCATGCACATCTTGTGGTTTTGCAGAAAACTTCATCCGCGTCTACCAAAAGATGCATGTGCATGCTTAAAACGCGTTTTCGCACAAATGCGTGCGCGGGTGCTAAAAAGAGCAGCATCGGCATGCTTAGCACGTCGTTTGGTAGAAATCCACGTGCGCGTTCTGCAAAAAGCACCATTTGCATGCACATCTTGTGGTTTTGCAGAAAACTTCATCCGCGTCTACCAAAAGACGCATGTGCATGCTTAAAACGCGTTTTCGCACAAATGCGTGCGCGGGTGCTAAAAAGAGCAGCATCGGCATGCTTAGCACGTCGTTTGGTAGAAATCCACGTGCGCGTTCTGCAAAAAGCACCATTTGCATGCACATCTTGTGGTTTTGCAGAAAACTTCATCCGCGTCTACCAAAAGATGCATGTGCATGCTTAAAACGCGTTTTCGCACAAATGCGTGCGCGGGTGCTAAAAATAGCAGCATCGGCATGCTTAGCACGTCGTTTGGTAGAAATCCACGTGCGCGTTCTGCAAAAAGCACCATTTGCATGCACATCTTGTGGTTTTGCAGAAAACTTCATCCGCGTCTACCAAAAGATGCATGTGCATGCTTAAAACGCGTTTTCGCACAAATGCGGCGCGGGTGCTAAAAAGAGCAGCATCGGCATGCTTAGCACGTCGTTTGTAGAAATCCACGTGCGCGTTCTGCAAAAAGCACCATTTGCATGCACATCTTGTGGTTTTGCAGAAAACTTCATCCGCGTCTACCAAAAGATGCATGTGCATGCTTAAAACGCGTTTTCGCACAAATCCGTGCGCGGGTGCTAAAAAGAGCAGCATCGGCATGCTTAGCACGTCGTTTGGTAGAAATCCACGTGCGCGTTCTGCAAAAAGCACCATTTGCATGCACATCTTGTGGTTTTGCAGAAAACTTCATCCGCGTCTACCAAAAGATGCATGTGCATGCTTAAAACGCGTTTTCGCACAAATGCGTGCGCGGGTGCTAAAAAGAGCAGCATCGGCATGCTTAGCACGTCGTTTGGTAGAAATCCACGTGCGCGTTCTGCCAAAAGCACCATTTGCATGCACATCTTGTGGTTTTGCAGAAAGCTTCATCCGCGTCTACCAAAAGATGCATGTGCATGCTTAAAACGCGTTTTCGCACAAATCCGTGCGCGGGTGCTAAAAAGAGCAGCATCGGCATGCTTAGCACGTCGTTTGGTAGAAATCCACGTGCGCGTTCTGCAAAAAGCACCATTTGCATGCACATCTTGTGGTTTTGCAGAAAACTTCATCCGCGTCTACCAAAAGATGCATGTGCATGCTTAAAACGCGTTTTCGCACAAATGCGTGCGCGGGTGCTAAAAATAGCAGCATCGGCATGCTTAGCACGTCGTTTGGTAGAAATCCACGTGCGCGTTCTGCAAAAAGCACCATTTGCATGCACATCTTGTGGTTTTGCAGAAAACTTCATCCGCGTCTACCAAAAGATGCATGTGCATGCTTAAAACACGTTTTCGCACAAATGCGTGCGCGGGTGCTAAAAAGAGCAGCATCGGCATGCTTAGCACGTCGTTTGGTAGAAATCCACGTGCGCGTTCTGCCAAAAGCACCATTTGCATGCACATCTTGGTTTTGCAGAAAACTTCATCCGCGTCTACCAAAAGATGCATGTGCATGCTTAAAACGCGTTTTCGCACAAATCCGTGCGCGGGTGCTAAAAAGAGCAGCATCGGCAAGCTTAGCACGTCGTTTGGTAGAAATCCACGTGCGCGTTCTGCAAAAAGCACCATTTGCATGCACATCTTGTGGTTTTGCAGAAAACTTCATCCGCGTCTACCAAAAGATGCATGTGCATGCTTAAAACGCGTTTTCGCACAAATGCGTGCGCGGGTGCTAAAAAGAGCAGCATCGGCATGCTTAGCACGTCGTTTGGTAGAAATCCACGTGCGCGTTCTGCCAAAAGCACCATTTGCATGCACATCTTGTGGTTTTGCAGAAAACTTCATCCGCGTCTACCAAAAGATGCATGTGCATGCTTAAAACGCGTTTTCGCACAAATGCGTGCGCGGGTGCTAAAAAGAGCAGCATCGGCATGCTTAGCACGTCGTTTGGTAGAAATCCACGTGCGCGTTCTGCCAAAAGCACCATTTGCATGCACATCTTGTGGTTTTGCAGAAAGCTTCATCCGCGTCTACCAAAAGATGCATGTGCATGCTTAAAACGCGTTTTCGCACAAATCCGTGCGCGGGTGCTAAAAAGAGCAGCATCGGCATGCTTAGCACGTCGTTTGGTAGAAATCCACGTGCGCGTTCTGCAAAAAGCACCATTTGCATGCACATCTTGTGGTTTTGCAGAAAACTTCATCCGCGTCTACCAAAAGATGCATGTGCATGCTTAAAACGCGTTTTCGCACAAATGCGTGCGCGGGTGCTAAAAATAGCAGCATCGGCATGCTTAGCACGTCGTTTGGTAGAAATCCACGTGCGCGTTCTGCAAAAAGCACCATTTGCATGCACATCTTGTGGTTTTGCAGAAAACTTCATCCGCGTCTACCAAAAGATGCATGTGCATGCTTAAAACACGTTTTCGCACAAATGCGTGCGCGGGTGCTAAAAAGAGCAGCATCGGCATGCTTAGCACGTCGTTTGGTAGAAATCCACGTGCGCGTTCTGCCAAAAGCACCATTTGCATGCACATCTTGGTTTTGCAGAAAACTTCATCCGCGTCTACCAAAAGATGCATGTGCATGCTTAAAACGCGTTTTCGCACAAATCCGTGCGCGGGTGCTAAAAAGAGCAGCATCGGCAAGCTTAGCACGTCGTTTGGTAGAAATCCACGTGCGCGTTCTGCAAAAAGCACCATTTGCATGCACATCTTGTGGTTTTGCAGAAAACTTCATCCGCGTCTACCAAAAGATGCATGTGCATGCTTAAAACGCGTTTTCGCACAAATGCGTGCGCGGGTGCTAAAAAGAGCAGCATCGGCATGCTTAGCACGTCGTTTGGTAGAAATCCACGTGCGCGTTCTGCAAAAAGCACCATTTGCATGCACATCTTGTGGTTTTGCAGAAAACTTCATCCGCGTCTACCAAATATACATGTGCATGCTTAAAACGCGTTTTCGCACAAATCCGTGCGCGGGTGCTAAAAAGAGCAGCATCGGCATGCTTAGCACGTCGTTTGGTAGAAATCCACGTGCGCGTTCTGCAAAAAGCACCATTTGCATGCACATCTTGTGGTTTTGCAGAAAACTTCATCCGCGTCTACCAAAAGATGCATGTGCATGCTTAAAACGCATTTTCGCACAAATGCGTGCGCGGGTGCTAAAAAGAGCAGCATCGGCATGCTTAGCACGTCGTTTGGTAGAAATCCATGAGCGCGTTCTGCAAAAAGCACCATTTGCATGCACATCTTGTGGTTTCGCAGAAAACTTCATCCGCGTCTACCAAAAGATGCATGTGCATGCTTAAAACGCGTTTTCGCACAAATGCGTGCGCGGGTGCTAAAAAGAGCAGCATCGGCATGCTTAGCACGTCGTTTGGTAGAAATCCACGTGCGCGTTCTGCCAAAAGCACCATTTGCATGCACATCTTGTGGTTTTGCAGAAAACTTCATCCGCGTCTACCAAAAGATGCATGTGCATGCTTAAAACGCGTTTTCGCACAAATCCGTGCGCGGGTGCTAAAAAGAGCAGCATCGGCATGCTTAGCACGTCGTTTGGTAGAAATCCACGTGCGCGTTCTGCAAAAAGCACCATTTGCATGCACATATTGTGGTTTTGTAGAAAACTTCATCCGCGTCTACCAAAAGATGCATGTGCATGCTTAAAACGCGTTTTCGCACAAATGCGTGCGCGGGTGCTAAAAAGAGCAGCATCGGCATGCTTAGCACGTCGTTTGGTAGAAATCCACGTGCGCGTTCTGCCAAAAGCACCATTTGCATGCACATATTGTGGTTTTGCAGAAAACTTCATCCGCGTCTACCAAAAGATGCATGTGCATGCTTAAAACGCGTTTTCGCACAAATCCGTGCGCGGGTGCTAAAAAGAGCAGCATCGGCATGCTTAGCACGTCGTTTGGTAGAAATCCACGTGCGCGTTCTGCAAAAAGCACCATTTGCATGCACATCTTGTGGTTTTGCAGAAAACTTCATCCGCGTCTACCAAAAGATGCATGTGCATGCTTAAAACGCGTTTTCGCACAAATGCGTGCGCGGGTGCTAAAAAGAGCAGCATCGGCATGCTTAGCACGTCGTTTGGTAGAAATCCACGAGCGCGTTCTGCAAGAAGCACCATTTGCATGCACATCTTGTGGTTTTGCAGAAAACTTCATCCGCGTCTACCAAAAGATGCATGTGCATGCTTAAAACGCGTTTTCGCACAAATGCGTGCGCGGGTGCTAAAAATAGCAGCATCGGCATGCTTAGCACGTCGTTTGGTAGAAATCCACGTGCGCGTTCTGCAAAAAGCACCATTTGCATGCACATCTTGTGGTTTTGCAGAAAACTTCATCCGCGTCTACCAAAAGATGCATGTGCATGCTTAAAACACGTTTTCGCACAAATGCGTGCGCGGGTGCTAAAAAGAGCAGCATCGGCATGCTTAGCACGTCGTTTGGTAGAAATCCACGTGCGCGTTCTGCCAAAAGCACCATTTGCATGCACATCTTGGTTTTGCAGAAAACTTCATCCGCGTCTACCAAAAGATGCATGTGCATGCTTAAAACGCGTTTTCGCACAAATCCGTGCGCGGGTGCTAAAAAGAGCAGCATCGGCAAGCTTAGCACGTCGTTTGGTAGAAATCCACGTGCGCGTTCTGCAAAAAGCACCATTTGCATGCACATCCTGTGGTTTTGCAGAAAACTTCATCCGCGTCTACCAAAAGATGCATGTGCATGCTTAAAACGCGTTTTCGCACAAATGCGTGCGCGGGTGCTAAAAAGAGCAGCATCGGCATGCTTAGCACGTCGTTTGGTAGAAATCCACGTGCGCGTTCTGCAAAAAGCACCATTTGCATGCACATCTTGTGGTTTTGCAGAAAACTTCATCCGCGTCTACCAAAAGATACATGTGCATGCTTAAAACGCGTTTTCGCACAAATGCGTGCGCGGGTGCTAAAAATAGCAGCATCGGCATGCTTAGCACGTCGTTTGGTAGAAATCCACGTGCGCGTTCTGCAAAAAGCACCATTTGCATGCACATCTTGTGGTTTTGCAGAAAACTTCATCCGCGTCTACCAAAAGATGCATGTGCATGCTTAAAACGCGTTTTCGCACAAATGCGGCGCGGGTGCTAAAAAGAGCAGCATCGGCATGCTTAGCACGTCGTTTGTAGAAATCCACGTGCGCGTTCTGCAAAAAGCACCATTTGCATGCACATCTTGTGGTTTTGCAGAAAACTTCATCCGCGTCTACCAAAAGATGCATGTGCATGCTTAAAACGCGTTTTCGCACAAATCCGTGCGCGGGTGCTAAAAAGAGCAGCATCGGCATGCTTAGCACGTCGTTTGGTAGAAATCCACGTGCGCGTTCTGCAAAAAGCACCATTTGCATGCACATCTTGTGGTTTTGCAGAAAACTTCATCCGCGTCTACCAAAAGATGCATGTGCATGCTTAAAACGCATTTTCGCACAAATGCGTGCGCGGGTGCTAAAAAGAGCAGCATCGGCATGCTTAGCACGTCGTTTGGTAGAAATCCACGTGCGCGTTCTGCAAAAAGCACCATTTGCATGCACATATTGTGGTTTTGTAGAAAACTTCATCCGCGTCTACCAAAAGATGCATGTGCATGCTTAAAACGCGTTTTCGCACAAATGCGTGCGCGGGTGCTAAAAAGAGCAGCATCGGCATGCTTAGCACTTCGTTTGGTAGAAATCCACGTGCGCGTTCTGCCAAAAGCACCATTTGCATGCACATCTTGTGGTTTTGCAGAAAACTTCATCCGCGTCTACCAAAAGATGCATGTGCATGCTTAAAACGCGTTTTCGCACAAATCCGTGCGCGGGTGCTAAAAAGAGCAGCATCGGCATGCTTAGCACGTCGTTTGGTAGAAATTCACGTGCGCGTTCTGCAAAAAGCACCATTTGCATGCACATCTTGTGGTTTTGCAGAAAACTTCATCCGCGTCTACCAAAAGATGCATGTGCATGCTTAAAACGCGTTTTCGCACAAATGCGTGCGCGGGTGCTAAAAAGAGCAGCATCGGCATGCTTAGCACGTCGTTTGGTAGAAATCCACGAGCGCGTTCTGCAAAAAGCACCATTTGCATGCACATCTTGTGGTTTTGCAGAAAACTTCATCCGCGTCTACCAAAAGATGCATGTGCATGCTTAAAACGCGTTTTCGCACAAATGCGTGCGCGGGTGCTAAAAATAGCAGCATAGGCATGCTTAGCACGTCGTTTGGTAGAAATCCACGTGCGCGTTCTGCAAAAAGCACCATTTGCATGCACATCTTGTGGTTTTGTAGAAAACTTCATCCGCGTCTACCAAAAGATGCATGTGCATGCTTAAAACGCGTTTTCGCACAAATGCGTGCGCGGGTGCTAAAAAGAGCAGCATCGGCATGCTTAGCACGTCGTTTGGTAGAAATCCACGTGCGCGTTCTGCCAAAAGCACCATTTGCATGCACATCTTGTGGTTTTGCAGAAAACTTCATCCGCGTCTACCAAAAGATGCATGTGCATGCTTAAAACGCGTTTTCGCACAAATCCGTGCGCGGGTGCTAAAAAGAGCAGCATCGGCATGCTTAGCACGTCGTTTGGTAGAAATCCACGTGCGCGTTCTGCCAAAAGCACCATTTGCATGCACATCTTGTGGTTTTGCAGAAAACTTCATCCGCGTCTACCAAAAGATGCATGTGCATGCTTAAAACGCGTTTTCGCACAAATCCGTGCGCGGGTGCTAAAAAGAGCAGCATCGGCATGCTTAGCACGTCGTTTGGTAGAAATCCACGTGCGCGTTCTGCAAAAAGCACCATTTGCATGCACATCTTGTGGTTTTGCAGAAAACTTCATCCGCGTCTACCAAAAGATGCATGTGCATGCTTAAAACGCGTTTTCGCAAAAATGCGTGCGCGGGTGCTAAAAAGAGCAGCATCGGCATGCTTAGCACGTCGTTTGGTAGAAATCCACGAGCGCGTTCTGCAAAAAGCACCATTTGCATGCACATCTTGTGGTTTTGCAGAAAACTTCATCCGCGTCTACCAAAAGATGCATGTGCATGCTTAAAACGCGTTTTCGCACAAATGCGTGCGCGGGTGCTGAAAATAGCAGCATAGGCATGCTTAGCACGTCGTTTGGTAGAAATCCACGTGCGCGTTCTGCAAAAAGCACCATTTGCATGCACATCTTGTGGTTTTGTAGAAAACTTCATCCGCGTCTACCAAAAGATGCATGTGCATGCTTAAAACGCGTTTTCGCACAAATGCGTGCGCGGGTGCTAAAAAGAGCAGCATCGGCATGCTTAGCACGTCGTTTGGTAGAAATCCACGTGCGCATTCTGCCAAAAGCACCATTTGCATGCACATCTTGTGGTTTTGCAGAAAACTTCATCCGCGTCTACCAAAAGATGCATGTGCATGCTTAAAACGCGTTTTCGCACAAATCCGTGCGCGGGTGCTAAAAAGAGCAGCATCGGCATGCTTAGCACGTCGTTTGGTAGAAATCCACGTGCGCGTTCTGCAAAAAGCACCATTTGCATGCACATCTTGTGGTTTTGCAGAAAACTTCATCCGCGTCTACCAAAACATGCATGTGCATGCTTAAAACGGTTTTTAACACATGCGTGCGCGGGTGCTAAAAAGAGCAGCATCGGCATGCTTAGCACGTCGTTGGGTAGAAATCCACGAGCGCGTTCTGCAAAAAGCACCATTTGCATGCACATCTTGTGGTTTTGCAGAAAACTTCATCCGCGTCTACCAAAAGATGCATGTGCATGCTTAAAACGCGTTTTCGCACAGATGCGTGCGCGGGTGCTAAAAATAGCAGCATCGGCATGCTTAGCACGTCGTTTGGTAGAAATCCACGTGCGCGTTCTGCAAAAAGCACCATTTGCATGCACATATTGTGGTTTTGTAGAAAACTTCATCCGCGTCTACCAAAAGATGCATGTGCATGCTTAAAACGCGTTTTCGCACAAATGCGTGCGCGGGTGCTAAAAAGAGCAGCATCGGCATGCTTAGCACGTCGTTTGGTAGAAATCCACGAGCGCGTTCTGCAAAAAGCACCATTTGCATGCACATCTTGTGGTTTTGCAGAAAACTTCATCCGCGTCTACCAAAAGATGCATGTGCATGCTTAAAACGCGTTTTCGCACAAATCCGTGCGCGGGTGCTAAAAAGAGCAGCATCGGCATGCTTAGCACGTCGTTTGGTAGAAATCCACGTGCGCGTTCTGCAAAAAGCACCATTTGCATGCACATCTTGTGGTTTTGCAGAAAACTTCATCCGCGTCTACCAAAAGATGCATGTGCATGCTTAAAACGCGTTTTCGCACAAATGCGTGCGCGGGTGCTAAAAAGAGCAGCATCGGCATGCTTAGCACGTCTTTTGGTAGAAATCCACGTGCGCGTTCTGCAAAAAGCACCATTTGCATGCACATCTTGTGGTTTTGCAGAAAACTTCATCCGCGTCTACCAAAAGATGCATGTGCATGCTTAAAACGCGTTTTCGCACAAATGCGGCGCGGGTGCTAAAAAGAGCAGCATCGGCATGCTTAGCACGTCGTTTGTAGAAATCCACGTGCGCGTTCTGCAAAAAGCACCATTTGCATGCACATCTTGTGGTTTTGCAGAAAACTTCATCCGCGTCTACCAAAAGATGCATGTGCATGCTTAAAACGCGTTTTCGCACAAATCCGTGCGCGGGTGCTAAAAAGAGCAGCATCGGCATGCTTAGCACGTCGTTTGGTAGAAATCCACGTGCGCGTTCTGCAAAAAGCACCATTTGCATGCACATCTTGTGGTTTTGCAGAAAACTTCATCCGCGTCTACCAAAAGATGCATGTGCATGCTTAAAACGCATTTTCGCACAAATGCGTGCGCGGGTGCTAAAAAGAGCAGCATCGGCATGCTTAGCACGTCGTTTGGTAGAAATCCACGTGCGCGTTCTGCAAAAAGCACCATTTGCATGCACATATTGTGGTTTTGTAGAAAACTTCATCCGCGTCTACCAAAAGATGCATGTGCATGCTTAAAACGCGTTTTCGCACAAATGCGTGCGCGGGTGCTAAAAAGAGCAGCATCGGCATGCTTAGCACGTCGTTTGGTAGAAATCCACGTGCGCGTTCTGCCAAAAGCACCATTTGCATGCACATCTTGTGGTTTTGCAGAAAACTTCATCCGCGTCTACCAAAAGATGCATGTGCATGCTTAAAACGCGTTTTCGCACAAATCCGTGCGCGGGTGCTAAAAAGAGCAGCATCGGCATGCTTAGCACGTCGTTTGGTAGAAATCCACGTGCGCGTTCTGCAAAAAGCACCATTTGCATGCACATCTTGTGGTTTTGCAGAAAACTTCATCCGCGTCTACCAAAAGATGCATGTGCATGCTTAAAACGCGTTTTCGCAAAAATGCGTGCGCGGGTGCTAAAAAGAGCAGCATCGGCATGCTTAGCACGTCGTTTGGTAGAAATCCACGAGCGCGTTCTGCAAAAAGCACCATTTGCATGCACATCTTGTGGTTTTGCAGAAAACTTCATCCGCGTCTACCAAAAGATGCATGTGCATGCTTAAAACGCGTTTTCGCACAAATGCGTGCGCGGGTGCTAAAAATAGCAGCATAGGCATGCTTAGCACGTCGTTTGGTAGAAATCCACGTGCGCGTTCTGCAAAAAGCACCATTTGCATGCACATCTTGTGGTTTTGTAGAAAACTTCATCCGCGTCTACCAAAAGATGCATGTGCATGCTTAAAACGCGTTTTCGCACAAATGCGTGCGCGGGTGCTAAAAAGAGCAGCATCGGCATGCTTAGCACGTCGTTTGGTAGAAATCCACGTGCGCATTCTGCCAAAAGCACCATTTGCATGCACATCTTGTGGTTTTGCAGAAAACTTCATCCGCGTCTACCAAAAGATGCATGTGCATGCTTAAAACGCGTTTTCGCACAAATCCGTGCGCGGGTGCTAAAAAGAGCAGCATCGGCATGCTTAGCACGTCGTTTGGTAGAAATCCACGTGCGCGTTCTGCAAAAAGCACCATTTGCATGCACATCTTGTGGTTTTGCAGAAAACTTCATCCGCGTCTACCAAAACATGCATGTGCATGCTTAAAACGGTTTTTAACACATGCGTGCGCGGGTGCTAAAAAGAGCAGCATCGGCATGCTTAGCACGTCGTTTGGTAGAAATCCACGAGCGCGTTCTGCAAAAAGCACCATTTGCATGCACATCTTGTGGTTTTGCAGAAAACTTCATCCGCGTCTACCAAAAGATGCATGTGCATGCTTAAAACGCGTTTTCGCACAGATGCGTGCGCGGGTGCTAAAAATAGCAGCATCGGCATGCTTAGCACGTCGTTTGGTAGAAATCCACGTGCGCGTTCTGCAAAAAGCACCATTTGCATGCACATATTGTGGTTTTGTAGAAAACTTCATCCGCGTCTACCAAAAGATGCATGTGCATGCTTAAAACGCGTTTTCGCACAAATGCGTGCGCGGGTGCTAAAAAGAGCAGCATCGGCATGCTTAGCACGTCGTTTGGTAGAAATCCACGAGCGCGTTCTGCAAAAAGCACCATTTGCATGCACATCTTGTGGTTTTGCAGAAAACTTCATCCGCGTCTACCAAAAGATGCATGTGCATGCTTAAAACGCGTTTTCGCACAAATCCGTGCGCGGGTGCTAAAAAGAGCAGCATCGGCATGCTTAGCACGTCGTTTGGTAGAAATCCACGTGCGCGTTCTGCAAAAAGCACCATTTGCATGCACATCTTGTGGTTTTGCAGAAAACTTCATCCGCGTCTACCAAAAGATGCATGTGCATGCTTAAAACGCGTTTTCGCACAAATGCGTGCGCGGGTGCTAAAAAGAGCAGCATCGGCATGCTTAGCACGTCGTTTGGTAGAAATCCACGAGCGCGTTCTGCAAAAAGCACCATTTGCATGCACATCTTGTGGTTTTGCAGAAAACTTCATCCGCGTCTACCAAAAGATGCATGTGCATGCTTAAAACGCGTTTTCGCACAAATGCGTGCGCGGGTGCTAAAAATAGCAGCATAGGCATGCTTAGCACGTCGTTTGGTAGAAATCCACGTGCGCGTTCTGCAAAAAGCACCATTTGCATGCACATCTTGTGGTTTTGTAGAAAACTTCATCCGCGTCTACCAAAAGATGCATGTGCATGCTTAAAACGCGTTTTCGCACAAATGCGTGCGCGGGTGCTAAAAAGAGCAGCATCGGCATGCTTAGCACGTCGTTTGGTAGAAATCCACGTGCGCGTTCTGCCAAAAGCACCATTTGCATGCACATCTTGTGGTTTTGCAGAAAACTTCATCCGCGTCTACCAAAAGATGCATGTGCATGCTTAAAACGCGTTTTCGCACAAATCCGTGCGCGGGTGCTAAAAAGAGCAGCATCGGCATGCTTAGCACGTCGTTTGGTAGAAATCCACGTGCGCGTTCTGCAAAAAGCACCATTTGCATGCACATCTTGTGGTTTTGCAGAAAACTTCATCCGCGTCTACCAAAAGATGCATATGCATGCTTAAAACGGTTTTTAACACATGCGTGCGCGGGTGCTAAAAAGAGCAGCATCGGCATGCTTAGCACGTCGTTTGGTAGAAATCCACGAGCGCGTTCTGCAAAAAGCACCATTTGCATGCACATCTTGTGGTTTTGCAGAAAACTTCATCCGCGTCTACCAAAAGATGCATGTGCATGCTTAAAACGCGTTTTCGCACAGATGCGTGCGCGGGTGCTAAAAATAGCAGCATCGGCATGCTTAGCACGTCGTTTGGTAGAAATCCACGTGCGCGTTCTGCAAAAAGCACCATTTGCATGCACATATTGTGGTTTTGTAGAAAACTTCATCCGCGTCTACCAAAAGATGCATGTGCATGCTTAAAACGCGTTTTCGCACAAATGCGTGCGCGGGTGCTAAAAAGAGCAGCATCGGCATGCTTAGCACGTCGTTTGGTAGAAATCCACGAGCGCGTTCTGCAAAAAGCACCATTTGCATGCACATCTTGTGGTTTTGCAGAAAACTTCATCCGCGTCTACCAAAAGATGCATGTGCATGCTTAAAACGCGTTTTCGCACAAATCCGTGCGCGGGTGCTAAAAAGAGCAGCATCGGCATGCTTAGCACGTCGTTTGGTAGAAATCCACGTGCGCGTTCTGCAAAAAGCACCATTTGCATGCACATCTTGTGGTTTTGCAGAAAACTTCATCCGCGTCTACCAAAAGATGCATGTGCATGCTTAAAACGCGTTTTCGCACAAATGCGTGCGCGGGTGCTAAAAAGAGCAGCATCGGCATGCTTAGCACGTCGTTTGGTAGAAATCCACGAGCGCGTTCTGCAAAAAGCACCATTTGCATGCACATCTTGTGGTTTTGCAGAAAACTTCATCCGCGTCTACCAAAAGATGCATGTGCATGCTTAAAACGCGTTTTCGCACAAATGCGTGCGCGGGTGCTAAAAATAGCAGCATAGGCATGCTTAGCACGTCGTTTGGTAGAAATCCACGTGCGCGTTCTGCAAAAAGCACCATTTGCATGCACATCTTGTGGTTTTGTAGAAAACTTCATCCGCGTCTACCAAAAGATGCATGTGCATGCTTAAAACGCGTTTTCGCACAAATGCGTGCGCGGGTGCTAAAAAGAGCAGCATCGGCATGCTTAGCACGTCGTTTGGTAGAAATCCACGTGCGCGTTCTGCCAAAAGCACCATTTGCATGCACATCTTGTGGTTTTGCAGAAAACTTCATCCGCGTCTACCAAAAGATGCATGTGCATGCTTAAAACGCGTTTTCGCACAAATCCGTGCGCGGGTGCTAAAAAGAGCAGCATCGGCATGCTTAGCACGTCGTTTGGTAGAAATCCACGTGCGCGTTCTGCAAAAAGCACCATTTGCATGCACATCTTGTGGTTTTGCAGAAAACTTCATCCGCGTCTACCAAAAGATGCATATGCATGCTTAAAACGGTTTTTAACACATGCGTGCGCGGGTGCTAAAAAGAGCAGCATCGGCATGCTTAGCACGTCGTTTGGTAGAAATCCACGAGCGCGTTCTGCAAAAAGCACCATTTGCATGCACATCTTGTGGTTTTGCAGAAAACTTCATCCGCGTCTACCAAAAGATGCATGTGCATGCTTAAAACGCGTTTTCGCACAGATGCGTGCGCGGGTGCTAAAAATAGCAGCATCGGCATGCTTAGCACGTCGTTTGGTAGAAATCCACGTGCGCGTTCTGCAAAAAGCACCATTTGCATGCACATCTTGTGGTTTTGCAGAAAACTTCATCCGCGTCTACCAAAAGATACATGTGCATGCTTAAAACGCGTTTTCGCACAAATGCGTGCGCGGGTGCTAAAAATAGCAGCATCGGCATGCTTAGCACGTCTTTTGGTAGAAATCCACGTGCGCGTTCTGCAAAAAGCACCATTTGCATGCACATCTTGTGGTTTTGCAGAAAACTTCATCCGCGTCTACCAAAAGATGCATGTGCATGCTTAAAACGCGTTTTCGCACAAATGCGGCGCGGGTGCTAAAAAGAGCAGCATCGGCATGCTTAGCACGTCGTTTGTAGAAATCCACGTGCGCGTTCTGCAAAAAGCACCATTTGCATGCACATCTTGTGGTTTTGCAGAAAACTTCATCCGCGTCTACCAAAAGATGCATGTGCATGCTTAAAACGCGTTTTCGCACAAATCCGTGCGCGGGTGCTAAAAAGAGCAGCATCGGCATGCTTAGCACGTCGTTTGGTAGAAATCCACGTGCGCGTTCTGCAAAAAGCACCATTTGCATGCACATCTTGTGGTTTTGCAGAAAACTTCATCCGCGTCTACCAAAAGATGCATGTGCATGCTTAAAACGCATTTTCGCACAAATGCGTGCGCGGGTGCTAAAAAGAGCAGCATCGGCATGCTTAGCACGTCGTTTGGTAGAAATCCACGTGCGCGTTCTGCAAAAAGCACCATTTGCATGCACATATTGTGGTTTTGTAGAAAACTTCATCCGCGTCTACCAAAAGATGCATGTGCATGCTTAAAACGCGTTTTCGCACAAATGCGTGCGCGGGTGCTAAAAAGAGCAGCATCGGCATGCTTAGCACGTCGTTTGGTAGAAATCCACGTGCGCGTTCTGCCAAAAGCACCATTTGCATGCACATCTTGTGGTTTTGCAGAAAACTTCATCCGCGTCTACCAAAAGATGCATGTGCATGCTTAAAACGCGTTTTCGCACAAATCCGTGCGCGGGTGCTAAAAAGAGCAGCATCGGCATGCTTAGCACGTCGTTTGGTAGAAATCCACGTGCGCGTTCTGCAAAAAGCACCATTTGCATGCACATCTTGTGGTTTTGCAGAAAACTTCATCCGCGTCTACCAAAAGATGCATGTGCATGCTTAAAACGCGTTTTCGCAAAAATGCGTGCGCGGGTGCTAAAAAGAGCAGCATCGGCATGCTTAGCACGTCGTTTGGTAGAAATCCACGAGCGCGTTCTGCAAAAAGCACCATTTGCATGCACATCTTGTGGTTTTGCAGAAAACTTCATCCGCGTCTACCAAAAGATGCATGTGCATGCTTAAAACGCGTTTTCGCACAAATGCGTGCGCGGGTGCTAAAAATAGCAGCATAGGCATGCTTAGCACGTCGTTTGGTAGAAATCCACGTGCGCGTTCTGCAAAAAGCACCATTTGCATGCACATCTTGTGGTTTTGTAGAAAACTTCATCCGCGTCTACCAAAAGATGCATGTGCATGCTTAAAACGCGTTTTCGCACAAATGCGTGCGCGGGTGCTAAAAAGAGCAGCATCGGCATGCTTAGCACGTCGTTTGGTAGAAATCCACGTGCGCATTCTGCCAAAAGCACCATTTGCATGCACATCTTGTGGTTTTGCAGAAAACTTCATCCGCGTCTACCAAAAGATGCATGTGCATGCTTAAAACGCGTTTTCGCACAAATCCGTGCGCGGGTGCTAAAAAGAGCAGCATCGGCATGCTTAGCACGTCGTTTGGTAGAAATCCACGTGCGCGTTCTGCAAAAAGCACCATTTGCATGCACATCTTGTGGTTTTGCAGAAAACTTCATCCGCGTCTACCAAAACATGCATGTGCATGCTTAAAACGGTTTTTAACACATGCGTGCGCGGGTGCTAAAAAGAGCAGCATCGGCATGCTTAGCACGTCGTTTGGTAGAAATCCACGAGCGCGTTCTGCAAAAAGCACCATTTGCATGCACATCTTGTGGTTTTGCAGAAAACTTCATCCGCGTCTACCAAAAGATGCATGTGCATGCTTAAAACGCGTTTTCGCACAGATGCGTGCGCGGGTGCTAAAAATAGCAGCATCGGCATGCTTAGCACGTCGTTTGGTAGAAATCCACGTGCGCGTTCTGCAAAAAGCACCATTTGCATGCACATATTGTGGTTTTGTAGAAAACTTCATCCGCGTCTACCAAAAGATGCATGTGCATGCTTAAAACGCGTTTTCGCACAAATGCGTGCGCGGGTGCTAAAAAGAGCAGCATCGGCATGCTTAGCACGTCGTTTGGTAGAAATCCACGAGCGCGTTCTGCAAAAAGCACCATTTGCATGCACATCTTGTGGTTTTGCAGAAAACTTCATCCGCGTCTACCAAAAGATGCATGTGCATGCTTAAAACGCGTTTTCGCACAAATGCGTGCGCGGGTGCTAAAAAGAGCAGCATCGGCATGCTTAGCACGTCGTTTGGTAGAAATCCACGTGCGCATTCTGCCAAAAGCACCATTTGCATGCACATCTTGTGGTTTTGCAGAAAACTTCATCCGCGTCTACCAAAAGATGCATGTGCATGCTTAAAACGCGTTTTCGCACAAATCCGTGCGCGGGTGCTAAAAAGAGCAGCATCGGCATGCTTAGCACGTCGTTTGGTAGAAATCCACGTGCGCGTTCTGCAAAAAGCACCATTTGCATGCACATCTTGTGGTTTTGCAGAAAACTTCATCCGCGTCTACCAAAACATGCATGTGCATGCTTAAAACGGTTTTTAACACATGCGTGCGCGGGTGCTAAAAAGAGCAGCATCGGCATGCTTAGCACGTCGTTTGGTAGAAATCCACGAGCGCGTTCTGCAAAAAGCACCATTTGCATGCACATCTTGTGGTTTTGCAGAAAACTTCATCCGCGTCTACCAAAAGATGCATGTGCATGCTTAAAACGCGTTTTCGCACAGATGCGTGCGCGGGTGCTAAAAATAGCAGCATCGGCATGCTTAGCACGTCGTTTGGTAGAAATCCACGTGCGCGTTCTGCAAAAAGCACCATTTGCATGCACATATTGTGGTTTTGTAGAAAACTTCATCCGCGTCTACCAAAAGATGCATGTGCATGCTTAAAACGCGTTTTCGCACAAATGCGTGCGCGGGTGCTAAAAAGAGCAGCATCGGCATGCTTAGCACGTCGTTTGGTAGAAATCCACGAGCGCGTTCTGCAAAAAGCACCATTTGCATGCACATCTTGTGGTTTTGCAGAAAACTTCATCCGCGTCTACCAAAAGATGCATGTGCATGCTTAAAACGCGTTTTCGCACAAATCCGTGCGCGGGTGCTAAAAAGAGCAGCATCGGCATGCTTAGCACGTCGTTTGGTAGAAATCCACGTGCGCGTTCTGCAAAAAGCACCATTTGCATGCACATCTTGTGGTTTTGCAGAAAACTTCATCCGCGTCTACCAAAAGATGCATGTGCATGCTTAAAACGCGTTTTCGCACAAATGCGTGCGCGGGTGCTAAAAAGAGCAGCATCGGCATGCTTAGCACGTCGTTTGGTAGAAATCCACGAGCGCGTTCTGCAAAAAGCACCATTTGCATGCACATCTTGTGGTTTTGCAGAAAACTTCATCCGCGTCTACCAAAAGATGCATGTGCATGCTTAAAACGCGTTTTCGCACAAATGCGTGCGCGGGTGCTAAAAATAGCAGCATAGGCATGCTTAGCACGTCGTTTGGTAGAAATCCACGTGCGCGTTCTGCAAAAAGCACCATTTGCATGCACATCTTGTGGTTTTGTAGAAAACTTCATCCGCGTCTACCAAAAGATGCATGTGCATGCTTAAAACGCGTTTTCGCACAAATGCGTGCGCGGGTGCTAAAAAGAGCAGCATCGGCATGCTTAGCACGTCGTTTGGTAGAAATCCACGTGCGCGTTCTGCCAAAAGCACCATTTGCATGCACATCTTGTGGTTTTGCAGAAAACTTCATCCGCGTCTACCAAAAGATGCATGTGCATGCTTAAAACGCGTTTTCGCACAAATCCGTGCGCGGGTGCTAAAAAGAGCAGCATCGGCATGCTTAGCACGTCGTTTGGTAGAAATCCACGTGCGCGTTCTGCAAAAAGCACCATTTGCATGCACATCTTGTGGTTTTGCAGAAAACTTCATCCGCGTCTACCAAAAGATGCATATGCATGCTTAAAACGGTTTTTAACACATGCGTGCGCGGGTGCTAAAAAGAGCAGCATCGGCATGCTTAGCACGTCGTTTGGTAGAAATCCACGAGCGCGTTCTGCAAAAAGCACCATTTGCATGCACATCTTGTGGTTTTGCAGAAAACTTCATCCGCGTCTACCAAAAGATGCATGTGCATGCTTAAAACGCGTTTTCGCACAGATGCGTGCGCGGGTGCTAAAAATAGCAGCATCGGCATGCTTAGCACGTCGTTTGGTAGAAATCCACGTGCGCGTTCTGCAAAAAGCACCATTTGCATGCACATCTTGTGGTTTTGCAGAAAACTTCATCCGCGTCTACCAAAAGATGCATGTGCATGCTTAAAACGCGTTTTCGCACAAATGCGTGCGCGGCAGCATCGGCATGCTTAGCACGTCGTTTGGTAGAAATCCACGTGCGCGTTCTGCCAAAAGCACCATTTGCATGCACATCTTGTGGTTTTGCAGAAAACTTCATCCGCGTCTACCAAAAGATGCATGTGCATGCTTAAAACGCGTTTTCGCACAAATCCGTGCGCGGGTGCTAAAAAGAGCAGCATCGGCAAGCTTAGCACGTCGTTTGGTTGAAATCCACGTGCGCGTTCTGCCAAAAGCACCATTTGCATGCACATTTTGTGGTTTTGCAGAAAACTTCATCCGCGTCTACCAAAAGATGCATGTGCATGCTTAAAACGCGTTTTCGCACAAATGCGTGCGCGGGTGCTAAAAAGAGCAGCATCGGCATGCTTAGCACGTCGTTTGGTAGAAATCCACATGCGCGTTCTGCCAAAAGCACCATTTGCATGCACATCTTGTGGTTTTGCAGAAAACTTCATCCGCGTCTACCAAAAGATGCATGTGCATGCTTAAAACGCGTTTTCGCACAAATCCGTGCGCGGGTGCTAAAAAGAGCAGCATCGGCATGCTTAGCACGTCGTTTGGTAGAAATCCACGTGCGCGTTCTGCAAAAAGCACCATTTGCATGCACATCTTGTGGTTTTGCAGAAAACTTCATCCGCGTCTACCAAAAGATGCATGTGCATGCTTAAAACGCATTTTCGCACAAATGCGTGCGCGGGTGCTAAAAAGAGCAGCATCGGCATGCTTAGCACGTCGTTTGGTAGAAATCCACGAGCGCGTTCTGCAAAAAGCACCATTTGCATGCACATCTTGTGGTTTTGCAGAAAACTTCATCCGCGTCTACCAAAAGATGCATGTGCATGCTTAAAACGCGTTTTCGCACAAATGCGTGCGCGGGTGCTAAAAATAGCAGCATCGGCATGCTTAGCACGTCGTTTGGTGGAAATCTACGTGCGCGTTCTGCAAAAAGCACCATTTGCATGCACATCTTGTGGTTTTGCAGAAAACTTCATCCGCGTCTACCAAAAGATGCATGTGCATGCTTAAAACGCGTTTTCGCACAAATGCGTGCGCGGGTGCTAAAAAGAGCAGCATCGGCATGCTTAGCACGTCGTTTGGTAGAAATCCACGTGCGCGTTCTGCCAAAAGCACCATTTGCATGCACATCTTGTGGTTTTGCAGAAAACTTCATCCGCGTCTACAAAAAGATGCATGTGCATGCTTAAAACGCGTTTTCGCACAAATCCGTGCGCGGGTGCTAAAAAGAGCAGCATCGGCAAGCTTAGCACGTCCTTTGGTAGAAATCCACGTGCGCGTTCTGCAAAAAGCACCATTTGCATGCACATCTTGTGGTTTTGCAGAAAACTTCATCCGCGTCTACCAAAAGATGCATGTGCATGCTTAAAACGCGTTTTCGCACAAATGCGTGCGCAGGTGCTAAAAAGAGCAGCATCGGCATGCTTAGCACGTCGTTTGGTAGAAATCCACGTGCTCGTTCTGCCAAAAGCACCATTTGCATGCACATCTTGTGGTTTTGCAGAAAACTTCATCCGCGTCTACCAAAAGATGCATGTGCATGCTTAAAACGCGTTTTCGCACAAATCCGTGCGCGGGTGCTAAAAAGAGCAGCATCGGCATGCTTAGCACGTCGTTTGGTAGAAATCCACGTGCGCGTTCTGCAAAAAGCACCATTTGCATGCACATCTTGTGGTTTTGCAGAAAACTTCATCCGCGTCTACCAAAAGATGCATGTGCATGCTTAAAACGCATTTTCGCACAAATGCGTGCGCGGGTGCTAAAAAGAGCAGCATCGGCATGCTTAGCACGTCGTTTGGTAGAAATCCATGAGCGCGTTCTGCAAAAAGCACCATTTGCATGCACATCTTGTGGTTTCGCAGAAAACTTCATCCGCGTCTACCAAAAGATGCATGTGCATGCTTAAAACGCGTTTTCGCACAAATGCGAGCGCGGGTGCTAAAAAGAGCAGCATCGGCATGCTTAGCACCTCGTTTGGTAGAAATCCACGTGCGCGTTCTGCAAAAAGCACCATTTGCATGCACATCTTGTGGTTTTGCAGAAAACTTCATCCGCGTCTACCAAAAGATGCATGTGCATGCTTAAAACGCCTTTTCGCACAAATCCGTGCGCGGGTGCTAACAAGAGCAGCATCGGCAAGCTTAGCACGTCGTTTGGTAGAAATCCACGTGCGCGTTCCGCAAAAAGCACCATTTGCATGCACATATTGTGGTTTTGCAGAAAACTTCATCCGCGTCTACCAAAAGATGCATGTGCATGCTTAAAACGCGTTTTCGCACAAATGCGTGCGCGGGTGCTAAAAAGAGCAGCATCGGCATGCTTAGCACGTCGTTTGGTAGAAATCCACGTGCGCGTTCTGCAAAAAGCACCATTTGCATGCACATATTGTGGTTTTGCAGAAAACTTCATCCGCGTTTACCAAAAGATGCATGTGCATGCTTAAAACGCGTTTTCGCACAAATGCGTGCGCGGGTGCTAAAAAGAGCAGCATCGGCATGCTTAGCACGTCGTTTGGTAGAAATCCACGTGCGCGTTCTGCAAAAAGCACCATTTGCATGCACATCTTGTGGTTTTGCAGAAAACTTCATCCGCGTCTACCAAAAGATGCATGTGCATGCTTAAAACGCGTTTTCGCACAAATGCGTGCGCGGGTGCTAAAAATAGCAGCATCGGCATGCTTAGCACGTCGTTTGGTAGAAATCCACGTGCGCGTTCTGCAAAAAGCACCATTTGCATGCACATCTTGTGGTTTTGCAGAAAACTTCATCCGCGTCTACCAAAAGATGCATGTGCATGCTTAAAACGCGTTTTCGCACAAATGCGGCGCGGGTGCTAAAAAGAGCAGCATCGGCATGCTTAGCACGTCGTTTGGTAGAAATCCACGTGCGCGTTCTGCAAAAAGCACCATTTGCATGCACATCTTGTGGTTTTGCAGAAAACTTCATCCGCGTCTACCAAAAGATGCATGTGCATGCTTAAAACGCGTTTTCGCACAAATCCGTGCGCGGGTGCTAAAAAGAGCAGCATCGGCATGCTTAGCACGTCGTTTGGTAGAAATCCACGTGCGCGTTCTGCAAAAAGCACCATTTGCATGCACATCTTGTGGTTTTGCAGAAAACTTCATCCGCGTCTACCAAAAGATGCATGTGCATGCTTAAAACGCATTTTCGCACAAATGCGTGCGCGGGTGCTAAAAAGAGCAGCATCGGCATGCTTAGCACGTCGTTTGGTAGAAATCCATGAGCGCGTTCTGCAAAAAGCACCATTTGCATGCACATCTTGTGGTTTCGCAGAAAACTTCATCCGCGTATACCAAAAGATGCATGTGCATGCTTAAAACGCGTTTTCGCACAAATGCGAGCGCGGGTGCTAGAAAGAGCAGCATCGGCATGCTTAGCACGTCGTTTGGTAGAAATCCACGTGCGCGTTCTGCAAAAAGCACCATTTGCATGCACATCTTGTGGTTTTGCAGAAAACTTCATCCGCGTCTACCAAAAGATGCATGTGCATGCTTAAAACGCCTTTTCGCACAAATCCGTGCGCGGGTGCTAAAAAGAGCAGCATCGGCATGCTTAGCACGTCGTTTGGTAGAAATCCACGTGCGCGTTCTGCCAAAAGCACCATTTGCATGCACATCTTGTGGTTTTGCAGAAAACTTCATCCGCGTCTACCAAAAGATGCATGTGCATGCTTAAAACGCGTTTTCGCACATATCCGTGCGCGGGTGCTAAAAAGAGCAGCATCGGCATGCTTAGCACGTCGTTTGGTAGAAATCCACGTGCGCGTTCTGCAAAAAGCACCATTTGCATGCACATCTTGTGGTTTTGCAGAAAACTTCATCCGCGTCTACCAAAAGATGCATGTGCATGCTTAAAACGCGTTTTCGCACAAATGCGTGCGCGGGTGCTAAAAAGAGCAGCATCGGCATGCTTAGCACGTCGTTTGGTAGAAATCCACGAGCGCGTTCTGCCAAAAGCACCATTTGCATGCACATCTTGTGGTTTTGCAGAAAACTTCATCCGCGTCTACCAAAAGATGCATGTGCATGCTTAAAACGCGTTTTCGCACAAATCCGTGCGCGGGTGCTAAAAAGAGCAGCATCGGCATGCTTAGCACGTCATTTGGTAGAAATCCACGTGCGCGTTCTGCCAAAAGCACCATTTGCATGCACATCTTGTGGTTTTGCAGAAAACTTCATCCGCGTCTACCAAAAGATGCATGTGCATGCTTAAAACGCGTTTTCGCACAAATCCGTGCGCGGGTGCTAAAAAGAGCAGCATCGGCATGCTTAGCACGTCGTTTGGTAGAAATCCACGTGCGCGTTCTGCAAAAAGCACCATTTGCATGCACATCTTGTGGTTTTGCAGAAAACTTCATCCGCGTCTACCAAAAGATGCATGTGCATGCTTAAAACGCGTTTTCGCACAAATGCGTGCGCGGGTGCTAAAAAGAGCAGCATCGGCATGCTTAGCACGTCGTTTGGTAGAAATCCACGAGCGCGTTCTGCAAAAAGCACCATTTGCATGCACATCTTGTGGTTTTGCAGAAAACTTCATCCGCGTCTACCAAAAGATGCATGTGCATGCTTAAAACGCGTTTTCGCACAGATGCGTGCGCGGGTGCTAAAAATAGCAGCATCGGCATGCTTAGCACGTCGTTTGATAGAAATCCACGTGCGCGTTCTGCAAAAAGCACCATTTGCATGCACATCTTGTGGTTTTGCAGAAAACTTCATCCGCGTCTACCAAAAGATGCATGTGCATGCTTAAAACGCGTTTTCGCACAAATGCGTGCGCGGGTGCTAAAAAGAGCAGCATCGGCATGCTTAGCACGTCGTTTGGTAGAAATCCACGTGCGCGTTCTGCCAAAAGCACCATTTGCATGCACATCTTGTGGTTTTGCAGAAAACTTCATCCGCGTCTACCAAAAGATGCATGTGCATGCTTAAAACGCGTTTTCGCACAAATGCGAGCGCGGGTGCTAAAAAGAGCAGCATCGGCATGCTTAGCACGTCGTTTGGTAGAAATCCACGTGCGCGTTCTGCAAAAAGCACCATTTGCATGCACATCTTGTGGTTTTGCAGAAAACTTCATCCGCGTCTACCAAAAGATGCATGTGCATGCTTAAAACGCGTTTTCGCACAAATCCGTGCGCGGGTGCTAAAAAGAGCAGCATCGGCATGCTTAGCACGTCGTTTGGTAGAAATCCACGTGCGCGTTCTGCAAAAAGCACCATTTGCATGCACATCTTGTGGTTTTGCAGAAAACTTCATCCGCGTCTACCAAAAGATGCATATGCATGCTTAAAACGGTTTTTAACACATGCGTGCGCGGGTGCTAAAAAGAGCAGCATCGGCATGCTTAGCACGTCGTTTGGTAGAAATCCACGAGCGCGTTCTGCAAAAAGCACCATTTGCATGCACATCTTGTGGTTTTGCAGAAAACTTCATCCGCGTCTACCAAAAGATGCATGTGCATGCTTAAAACGCGTTTTCGCACAGATGCGTGCGCGGGTGCTAAAAATAGCAGCATCGGCATGCTTAGCACGTCGTTTGGTAGAAATCCACGTGCGCGTTCTGCAAAAAGCACCATTTGCATGCACATCTTGTGGTTTTGCAGAAAACTTCATCCGCGTCTACCAAAAGATACATGTGCATGCTTAAAACGCGTTTTCGCACAAATGCGTGCGCGGGTGCTAAAAATAGCAGCATCGGCATGCTTAGCACGTCTTTTGGTAGAAATCCACGTGCGCGTTCTGCAAAAAGCACCATTTGCATGCACATCTTGTGGTTTTGCAGAAAACTTCATCCGCGTCTACCAAAAGATGCATGTGCATGCTTAAAACGCGTTTTCGCACAAATGCGGCGCGGGTGCTAAAAAGAGCAGCATCGGCATGCTTAGCACGTCGTTTGTAGAAATCCACGTGCGCGTTCTGCAAAAAGCACCATTTGCATGCACATCTTGTGGTTTTGCAGAAAACTTCATCCGCGTCTACCAAAAGATGCATGTGCATGCTTAAAACGCGTTTTCGCACAAATCCGTGCGCGGGTGCTAAAAAGAGCAGCATCGGCATGCTTAGCACGTCGTTTGGTAGAAATCCACGTGCGCGTTCTGCAAAAAGCACCATTTGCATGCACATCTTGTGGTTTTGCAGAAAACTTCATCCGCGTCTACCAAAAGATGCATGTGCATGCTTAAAACGCATTTTCGCACAAATGCGTGCGCGGGTGCTAAAAAGAGCAGCATCGGCATGCTTAGCACGTCGTTTGGTAGAAATCCACGTGCGCGTTCTGCAAAAAGCACCATTTGCATGCACATATTGTGGTTTTGTAGAAAACTTCATCCGCGTCTACCAAAAGATGCATGTGCATGCTTAAAACGCGTTTTCGCACAAATGCGTGCGCGGGTGCTAAAAAGAGCAGCATCGGCATGCTTAGCACGTCGTTTGGTAGAAATCCACGTGCGCGTTCTGCCAAAAGCACCATTTGCATGCACATCTTGTGGTTTTGCAGAAAACTTCATCCGCGTCTACCAAAAGATGCATGTGCATGCTTAAAACGCGTTTTCGCACAAATCCGTGCGCGGGTGCTAAAAAGAGCAGCATCGGCATGCTTAGCACGTCGTTTGGTAGAAATCCACGTGCGCGTTCTGCAAAAAGCACCATTTGCATGCACATCTTGTGGTTTTGCAGAAAACTTCATCCGCGTCTACCAAAAGATGCATGTGCATGCTTAAAACGCGTTTTCGCAAAAATGCGTGCGCGGGTGCTAAAAAGAGCAGCATCGGCATGCTTAGCACGTCGTTTGGTAGAAATCCACGAGCGCGTTCTGCAAAAAGCACCATTTGCATGCACATCTTGTGGTTTTGCAGAAAACTTCATCCGCGTCTACCAAAAGATGCATGTGCATGCTTAAAACGCGTTTTCGCACAAATGCGTGCGCGGGTGCTAAAAATAGCAGCATAGGCATGCTTAGCACGTCGTTTGGTAGAAATCCACGTGCGCGTTCTGCAAAAAGCACCATTTGCATGCACATCTTGTGGTTTTGTAGAAAACTTCATCCGCGTCTACCAAAAGATGCATGTGCATGCTTAAAACGCGTTTTCGCACAAATCCGTGCGCGGGTGCTAAAAAGAGCAGCATCGGCAAGCTTAGCACGTCGTTTGGTAGAAATCCACGTGCGCGTTCTGCAAAAAGCACCATTTGCATGCACATCTTGTGGTTTTTCAGAAAACTTCATCCGCGTCTACCAAAAGATGCATGTGCATGCTTAAAACGCGTTTTCGCACAAATCCGTGCGCGGGTGCTAAAAAGAGCAGCATCGGCAAGCTTAGCACGTCGTTTGGTAGAAATCGACGTGCGCGTTCTGCAAAAAGCACCATTTGCATGCACATCTTGTGGTTTTGCAGAAAACTTCATCCGCGTCTACCAAAAGATGCATGTGCATGCTTAAAACGCGTTTTCGCACAAATGCGTGCGCGGGTGCTAAAAAGAGCAGCATCGGCATGCTTAGCACGTCGTTTGGTAGAAATCCACGTGCGCGTTCTACAAAAAGCACCATTTGCATGCACATCTTGTGGTTTTGCAGAAAACATCATCCGCGTCTACCAAAAGATGCATGTGCATGATTAAAACGCGTTTTCGCACAAATGCGTGCGCGGGTGCTAAAAATAGCAGCATCGGCATGCTTAGCACGTCGTTTGGTAGAAATCCACGTGCGCGTTCTGCAAAAAGCACCATTTGCATGCACATCTTGTGGTTTTGCAGAAAACTTCATCCGCGTCTACCAAAAGATGCATGTGCATGCTTAAAACGCGTTTTCGCACAAATGCGTGCGCGGGTGCTAAAAAGAGCAGCATCGGCATGCTTAGCACGTCGTTTGGTAGAAATCCACGTGCGCGTTCTGCCAAAAGCACCATTTGCATGCACATCTTGTGGTTTTGCAGAAAACTTCATCCGCGTCTACCAAAAGATGCATGTGCATGCTTAAAACGCGTTTTCGCACAAATCCGTGCGCGGGTGCTAAAAGGAGTAGCATCGGCAAGCTTAGCACGTCGTTTGGTAGAAATCCACGTGCGTGTTCTGCAAAAAGCACCATTTGCATGCACATCTTGTGGTTTTGCAGAAAACTTCATCCGTGTCTACCAAAAGATGCATGTGCATG
Source organism: Dermacentor andersoni (assembly GCF_023375885.2). Classification (NCBI taxonomy): domain Eukaryota; kingdom Metazoa; phylum Arthropoda; class Arachnida; order Ixodida; family Ixodidae; genus Dermacentor; species Dermacentor andersoni. The sequence continues at coordinate 17,753 of NW_027315056.1, read as the reverse complement.
CTTAAAACGCGTTTTCGCACAAATGCGTGCGCGGGTGCTAAAAAGAGCAGCATCGGCATGCTTAGCACGTCGTTTGGTAGAAATCCACGTGCGCGTTCTGCAAAAAGCACCATTTGCATGCACATCTTGTGGTTTTGCAGAAAACTTCATCCGCATCTACCAAAAGATGCATGTGCATGCTTAAAACGCGTTTTCGCACAAATGCGTGCGCGGGTGCTAAAAAGAGCAGCATCGGCATGCTTAGCACGTCGTTTGGTAGAAATCCACGTGCGCGTTCTGCAAAAAGCACCATTTGCATGCACATCTTGTGGTTTTGCAGAAAACTTCATCCGCGTCTACCAAAAGATGCATGTGCATGCTTAAAACGCGTTTTCGCACAAATGCGTACGCGGGTGCTAAAAATAGCAGCATCGGCATGCTTAGCACGTCGTTTGGTAGAAATCCACGTGCGCGTTCTGCAAAAAGCACCATTTGCATGCACATCTTGTGGTTTTGCAGAAAACTTGATCCGCGTCTACCAAAAGATGCATGTGCATGCTTAAAACGCGTTTTCGCACAAATGCGGCGCGGGTGCTAGAAAGAGCAGCATCGGCATGCTTAGCACGTCGTTTGGTAGAAATCCACGTGCGCGTTCTGCAAAAAGCACCATTTGCATGCACATCTTGTGGTTTTGCAGAAAACTTCATCCGCGTCTACCAAAAGATGCATGTGCATGCTTAAAACGCGTTTTCGCACAAATCCGTGCGCGGGTGCTAAAAAGAGCAGCATCGGCATGCTTAGCACGTCGTTTGGTAGAAATCCACGTGCGCGTTCTGCAAAAAGCACCATTTGCATGCACATCTTGTGGTTTTGCAGAAAACTTCATCCGCGTCTACCAAAAGATGCATGTGCATGCTTAAAACGCGTTTTCGCACAAATGCGTGCGCGGGTGCTAAAAAGAGCAGCATCGGCATGCTTAGCACGTCGTTTGGTAGAAATCCAGGAGCGCGTTCTGCAAAAAGCACCATTTGCATGCACATCTTGTGGTTTTGCAGAAAACTTCATCCGCGTCTACCAAAAGATGCATGTGCATGCTTAAAACGCGTTTTCGCACAAATGCGTGCGCGGGTGCTAAAAATAGCAGCATCGGCATGCTTAGCACGTCGTTTGGTAGAAATCCACGTGCGCGTTCTGCAAAAAGCACCATTTGCATGCACATCTTGTGGTTTTGCAGAAAACTTCATCCGCGTCTACCAAAAGATGCATGTGCATGCTTAAAACGCGTTTTCGCACAAATGCGTGCGCGGGTGCTAAAAAGAGCAGCATCGGCATGCTTAGCACGTCGTTTGGTAGAAATCCACGAGCGCGTTCTGCAAAAAGCACCATATGCATGCACATCTTGTGGTTTTGCAGAAAACTTCATCCGCGTCTACCAAAAGATGCATGTGCATGCTTAAAACGCGTTTCGCACAAATGCGAGCGCGGGTGCTAAAAAGAGCAGCATCGGCATGCTTAGCACGTCGTTTGGTAGAAATCCACGTGCGCGTTCTGCCAAAAGCACCATTTGCATGCACATCTTGTGGTTTTGCAGAAAACTTCATCCGCGTCTACCAAAAGATGCATGTGCATGCTTAAAACGCGTTTTCGCACAAATGCGTGCGCGGGTGCTAAAAAGAGCAGCATCGGCATGCTTAGCACGTCGTTTGGTAGAAATCCACGAGCGCGTTCTGCAAAAAGCACCATTTGCATGCACATCTTGTGGTTTTGCAGAAAACTTCATCCGCGTCTACCAAAAGATGCATGTGCATGCTTAAAACGCGTTTTCGCACAAATGCGTGCGCGGGTGCTAAAAAGAGCAGCATCGGCATGCTTAGCACGTCGTTTGGTAGAAATCCACGTGCGCGTTCTGCCAAAAGCACCATTTGCATGCACATCTTGTGGTTTTGTAGAAAACTTCATCCGCGTCTACCAAAAGATGCATGTGCATGCTTAAAACGCGTTTTCCCACAAATCCGTGCGCGGGTGCTAAAAAGAGCAGCATCGGCATGCTTAGCACGTCGTTTGGTAGAAATCCACGTGCGCGTTCTGCAAAAAGCACCATTTGCATGCACATCTTGTGGTTTTGCAGAAAACTTCATCCGCGTCTACCAAAAGATGCATGTGCATGCTTAAAACGCGTTTTCGCACAAATGCGTGCGCGGGTGCTAAAAAGAGCAGCATCGGCATGCTTAGCACGTCGTTTGGTAGAAATCCACGAGCGCGTTCTGCAAAAAGCACCATTTGCATGCACATCTTGTGGTTTTGCAGAAAACTTCATCCGCGTCTACCAAAAGATGCATGTGCATGCTTAAAACGCGTTTTCGCACAAATCCGTGCGCGGGTGCTAAAAAGAGCAGCATCGGCATGCTTAGCACGTCGTTTGGTAGAAATCCACGTGCGCGTTCTGCAAAAAGCACCATTTGCATGCACATCTTGTGGTTTTGCAGAAAACTTCATCCGCGTCTACCAAAAGATGCATGTGCATGCTTAAAACGCGTTTTCGCACAAATGCGTGCGCGGGTGCTAAAAAGAGCAGCATCGGCATGCTTAGCACGTCGTTTGGTAGAAATCTACGTGCGCGTTCTGCCAAAAGCACCATTTGCATGCACATCTTGTGGTTTTGCAGAAAACTTCATCCGCGTCTACCAAAAGATGCATGTGCATGCTTAAAACGCGTTTTCGCACAAATCCGTGCGCGGGTGCTAAAAAGAGCAGCATCGGCATGCTTAGCACGTCGTTTGGTAGAAATCCACGTGCGCGTTCTGCAAAAAGCACCATTTGCATGCACATCTTGTGGTTTTGCAGAAAACTTCATCCGCGTCTACCAAAAGATGCATGTGCATGCCTAAAACGCGTTTTCGCACAAATGCGTGCGCGGGTGCTAAAAAGAGCAGCATCGGCATGCTTAGCACGTCGTTTGGTAGAAATCCACGTGCGCGTTCTGCAAAAAGCACCATTTGCATGCACATCTTGTGGTTTTGCAGAAAACTTCATCCGCGTCTACGAAAAGATGCATGTGCATGCTTAAAACGCGTTTTCGCACAAATGCGTGCGCGGGTGCTAAAAATAGCAGCATCGGCATGCTTAGCACGTCGTTTGGTAGAAATCCACGTGCGCGTTCTGCAAAAAGCACCATTTGCATGCACATCTTGTGGTTTTGCAGAAAACTTCATCCGCGTCTACCAAAAGATGCATGTGCATGCTTAAAACGCGTTTTCGCACAAATGCGTGCGCGGGTGCTAAAAAGAGCAGCATCGGCATGCTTAGCACGTCGTTTGGTAGAAATCCACGTGCGCGTTCTGCCAAAAGCACCATTTGCATGCACATCTTGTGGTTTTGCAGAAAACTTCATCCGCGTCTACCAAAAGATGCATGTGCATGCTTAAAACGCGTTTTCGCACAAATCCGTGCGCGGGTGCTAAAAGGAGCAGCATCGGCAAGCTTAGCACGTCGTTTGGTAGAAATCCACGTGCGCGTTCTGCAAAAAGCACCATTTGCATGCACATCTTGTGGTTTTGCAGAAAACTTCATCCGTGTCTACCAAAAGATGCATGTGCATGCTTAAAACGCGTTTTCGCACAAATGCGTGCACGGGTGCTAAAAAGAGCAGCATCGGCATGCTTAGCACGTCGTTTGGTAGAAATCCACGTGCGCGTTCTGCAAAAAGCACCATTTGCATGCACATCTTGTGGTTTTGCAGAAAACTTCATCCGCGTCTACCAAAAGATGCATGTGCATGCTTCAAACGCGTTTTCGCACAAATGCGTGCGCGGGTGCTAAAAAGAGCAGCATCGGCATGCTTAGCACGTTGTTTGGTAGAAATCCACGTGCGCGTTCTGCAAAAAGCACCATTTGCATGCACATCTTGTGGTTTTGCAGAAAACTTCATCCGCGTCTACCAAAAGATGCATGTGCATGCTTAAAACGCGTTTTCGCACAAATGCGTACGCGGGTGCTAAAAATAGCAGCATCGGCATGCTTAGCACGTCGTTTGGTAGAAATCCACGTGCGCGTTCTGCAAAAAGCACCATTTGCATGCACATCTTGTGGTTTTGCAGAAAACTTCATCCGCGTCTACCAAAAGATGCATGTGCATGCTTAAAACGCGTTTTCGCACAAATCCGTGCGCGGGTGCTAAAAGGAGCAGCATCGGCAAGCTTAGCACGTCGTTTGGTAGAAATCCACGTGCGCGTTCTGCAAAAAGCACCATTTGCATGCACATCTTGTGGTTTTGCAGAAAACTTCATCCGTGTCTACCAAAAGATGCATGTGCATGCTTAAAACGCGTTTTCGCACAAATGCGTGCGCGGGTGCTAAAAAGAGCAGCATCGGCATGCTTAGCACGTCGTTTGGTAGAAATCCACGTGCGCGTTCTGCAAAAAGCACCATTTGCATGCACATCTTGTGGTTTTGCAGAAAACTTCATCCGCGTCTACCAAAAGATGCATGTGCATGCTTCAAACGCGTTTTCGCACAAATGCGTGCGCGGGTGCTAAAAAGAGCAGCATCGGCATGCTTAGCACGTCGTTTGGTAGAAATCCACGTGCGCGTTCTGCAAAAAGCACCATTTGCATGCACATCTTGTGGTTTTGCAGAAAACTTCATCCGCGTCTACCAAAAGATGCATGTGCATGCTTAAAACGCGTTTTCGCACAAATGCGTGCGCGGGTGCTAAAAAGAGCAGCATCGGCATGCTTAGCACGTCGTTTGGTAGAAATCTACGTGCGCGTTCTGCCAAAAGCACCATTTGCATGCACATCTTGTGGTTTTGCAGAAAACTTCATCCGCGTCTACAAAAAGATGCATGTGCATGCTTAAAACGCGTTTTCGCACAAATCCGTGCGCGGGTGCTAAAAAGAGCAGCATCGGCATGCTTAGCACGTCGTTTGGTAGAAATCCACGTGCGCGTTCTGCAAAAAGCACCATTTGCATGCACATCTTGTGGTTTTGCAGAAAACTTCATCCGCGTCTACCAAAAGATGCATGTGCATGCTTAAAACGCGTTTTCGCACAAATGCGTGCGCGGGTGCTAAAAAGAGCAGCATCGGCATGCTTAGCACGTCGTTTGGTAGAAATCCACGTGCGCGTTCTGCAAAAAGCACCATTTGCATGCACATCTTGTGGTTTTGCAGAAAACTTCATCCGCGTCTACCAAAAGATGCATGTGCATGCTTAAAACGCGTTTTCGCACAAATGCGTGCGCGGGTGCTAAAAATAGCAGCATCGGCATGCTTAGCACGTCGTTTGGTAGAAATCCACGTGCGCGTTCTGCAAAAAGCACCATTTGCATGCACATCTTGTGGTTTTGCAGAAAACTTCATCCGCGTCTACCAAAAGATGCATGTGCATGCTTAAAACGCGTTTTCGCACAAATGCGTACGCGGGTGCTAAAAATAGCAGCATCGGCATGCTTAGCACGTCGTTTGGTAGAAATCCACGTGCGCGTTCTGCAAAAAGCACCATTTGCATGCACATCTTGTGGTTTTGCAGAAAACTTCATCCGCGTCTACCAAAAGATGCATGTGCATGCTTAAAACGCGTTTTCGCACAAATCCGTGCGCGGGTGCTAAAAGGAGCAGCATCGGCAAGCTTAGCACGTCGTTTGGTAGAAATCCACGTGCGCGTTCTGCAAAAAGCACCATTTGCATGCACATCTTGTGGTTTTGCAGAAAACTTCATCCGTGTCTACCAAAAGATGCATGTGCATGCTTAAAACGCGTTTTCGCACAAATGCGTGCGCGGGTGCTAAAAAGAGCAGCATCGGCATGCTTAGCACGTCGTTTGGTAGAAATCCACGTGCGCGTTCTGCAAAAAGCACCATTTGCATGCACATCTTGTGGTTTTGCAGAAAACTTCATCCGCGTCTACCAAAAGATGCATGTGCATGCTTCAAACGCGTTTTCGCACAAATGCGTGCGCGGGTGCTAAAAAGAGCAGCATCGGCATGCTTAGCACGTCGTTTGGTAGAAATCCACGTGCGCGTTCTGCAAAAAGCACCATTTGCATGCACATCTTGTGGTTTTGCAGAAAACTTCATCCGCGTCTACCAAAAGATGCATGTGCATGCTTAAAACGCGTTTTCGCACAAATGCGGCGCGGGTGCTAAAAAGAGCAGCATCGGCATGCTTAGCACGTCGTTTGGTAGAAATCCACGTGCGCGTTCTGCAAAAAGCACCATTTGCATGCACATCTTGTGGTTTTGCAGAAAACTTCACCCGCGTCTACCAAAAGATGCATGTGCATGCTTAAAACGCGTTTTCGCACAAATCCGTGCGCGGGTGCTAAAAAGAGCAGCATCGGCATGCTTAGCACGTCGTTTGGTAGAAATCCACGTGCGCGTTCTGCAAAAAGCACCATTTGCATGCACATCTTGTGGTTTTGCAGAAAACTTCATCCGCGTCTACCAAAAGATGCATGTGCATGCTTAAAACGCGTTTTCGCACAAATCCGTGCGCGGGTGCTAAAAAGAGCAGCATCGGCATGCTTAGCACGTCGTTTGGTAGAAATCCACGTGCGCGTTCTGCAAAAAGCACCATTTGCATGCACATCTTGTGGTTTTGCAGAAAACTTCATCCGCGTCTACCAAAAGATGCATGTGCATGCTTAAAACGCGTTTTCGCACAAATGCGAGCGCGGGTGCTAAAAAGAGCAGCATCGGCATGCTTAGCACGTCGTTTGGTAGAAATCCACGTGCGCGTTCTGCCAAAAGCACCATTTGCATGCACATCTTATGGTTTTGCAGAAAACTTCATCCGCGTCTACCAAAAGATGCATGTGCATGCTTAAAACGCGTTTTCGCACAAATCCGTGCGCGGGTGCTAAAAAGAGCAGCATCGGCATGCTTAGCACGTCGTTTGGTAGAAATCCACGTGCGCGTTCTGCAAAAAGCACCATTTGCATGCACATCTTGTGGTTTTGCAGAAAACTTCATCCGCGTCTACCAAAAGATGCATGTGCATGCTTAAAACGCGTTTTCGCACAAATGCGTGCGCGGGTGCTAAAAAGAGCAGCATCGGCATGCTTAGCACGCCGTTTGGTAGAAATCCACGAGCGCGTTCTGCAAAAAGCACCATTTGCATGCACATCTTGTGGTTTTGCAGAAAACTTCATCCGCGTCTACCAAAAGATGCATGTGCATGCTTAAAACGCGTTTTCGCACAAATGCGTGCGCGGGTGCTAAAAAGAGCAGCATCGGCATGCTTAGCACGTCGTTTGGTAGAAATCCACGTGCGCGTTCTGCCAAAAGCACCATTTGCATGCACATCTTGTGGTTTTGCAGAAAACTTCATCCGCGTCTACCAAAAGATGCATGTGCATGCTTAAAACGCGTTTTCGCACAAATCCGTGCGCGGGTGCTAAAAAGAGCAGCATCGGCATGCTTAGCACGTCGTTTGGTAGAAATCCACGTGCGCGTTCTGCCAAAAGCACCATTTGCATGCACATCTTGTGGTTTTGCAGAAAACTTCATCCGCGTCTACCAAAAGATGCATGTGCATGCTTAAAACGCGTTTTCGCACAAATCCGTGCGCGGGTGCTAAAAAGAGCAGCATCGGCATGCTTAGCACGTCGTTTGGTAGAAATCCACGTGCGCGTTCTGCAAAAAGCACCATTTGCATGCACATCTTGTGGTTTTGCAGAAAACTTCATCCGCGTCTACCAAAAGATGCATGTGCATGCTTAAAACGCGTTTTCGCACAAATGCGTGCGCGGGTGCTAAAAAGAGCAGCATCGGCATGCTTAGCACGTCGTTTGGTAGAAATCCACGAGCGCGTTCTGCAAAAAGCACCATTTGCATGCACATCTTGTGGTTTTGCAGAAAACTTCATCCGCGTCTACCAAAAGATGCATGTGCATGCTTAAAACGCGTTTTCGCACAAATGCGTGCGCGGGTGCTAAAAAGAGCAGCATCGGCATGCTTAGCACGTCGTTTGGTAGAAATCCACGTGCGCGTTCTGCCAAAAGCACCATTTGCATGCACATCTTGTGGTTTTGCAGAAAACTTCATCCGCGTCTACCAAAAGATGCATGTGCATGCTTAAAACGCGTTTTCGCACAAATCCGTGCGCGGGTGCTAAAAAGAGCAGCATCGGCATGCTTAGCACGTCGTTTGGTAGAAATCCACGTGCGCGTTCTGCAAAAAGCACCATTTGCATGCACATCTTGTGGTTTTGCAGAAAACTTCATCCGCGTCTACCAAAAGATGCATGTGCATGCTTAAAACGCGTTTTCGCACAAATCCGTGCGCGGGTGCTAAAAAGAGCAGCATCGGCATGCTTAGCACGTCGTTTGGTAGAAATCCACGTGCGCGTTCTGCAAAAAGCACCATTTGCATGCACATCTTGTGGTTTTGCAGAAAACTTCATCCGCGTCTACCAAAAGATGCATGTGCATGCTTAAAACGCGTTTTCGCACAAATGCGTGCGCGGGTGCTAAAAAGAGCAGCATCGGCATGCTTAGCACGTCGTTTGGTAGAAATCTACGTGCGCGTTCTGCCAAAAGCACCATTTGCATGCACATCTTGTGGTTTTGCAGAAAACTTCATCCGCGTCTACCAAAAGATGCATGTGCATGCTTAAAACGCGTTTTCGCACAAATCCGTGCGCGGGTGCTAAAAAGAGCAGCATCGGCATGCTTAGCACGTCGTTTGGTAGAAATCCACGTGCGCGTTCTGCAAAAAGCACCATTTGCATGCACATCTTGTGGTTTTGCAGAAAACTTCATCCGCGTCTACCAAAAGATGCATGTGCATGCTTAAAACGCGTTTTCGCTCAAATGCGTGCGCGGGTGCTAAAAAGAGCAGCATCGGCATGCTTAGCACGTCGTTTGGTAGAAATCCACGAGCGCGTTCTGCAAAAAGCACCATTTGCATGCACATCTTGTGGTTTTGCAGAAAACTTCATCCGCGTCTACCAAAAGATGCATGTGCATGCTTAAAACGCGTTTTCGCACAAATGCGTGCGCGGGTGCTAAAAAGAGCAGCATCGGCATGCTTAGCACGTCGTTTGGTAGAAATCCACGTGCGCGTTCTGCAAAAAGCACCATTTGCATGCACATCTTGTGGTTTTGCAGAAAACTTCATCCGCGTCTACCAAAAGATGCATGTGCATGCTTAAAACGCGTTTTCGCACAAATGCGTGCGCGGGTGCTAAAAAGAGCAGCATCGGCATGCTTAGCACGTCGTTTGGTAGAAATCCACGTGCGCGTTCTGCCAAAAGCACCATTTGCATGCACATCTTGTGGTTTTGCAGAAAACTTCATCCGCGCCTACCAAAAGATGCATGTGCATGCTTAAAACGCGTTTTCGCACAAATCCGTGCGCGGGTGCTAAAAAGAGCAGCATCGGCATGCTTAGCACGTCGTTTGGTAGAAATCCACGTGCGCGTTCTGCAAAAAGCACCATTTGCATGCACATCTTGTGGTTTTGTAGAAAACTTCATCCGCGTCTACCAAAAGATGCATGTGCATGCTTAAAACGCGTTTTCGCACAAATGCGTGCGCGGGTGCCAAAAAGAGCAGCATCGGCATGCTTAGCACGTCGTTTGGTAGAAATCCACGTGCGCGTTCTGCCAAAAGCACCATTTGCATGCACATCTTGTGGTTTTGCAGAAAGCTTCATCCGCGTCTACCAAAAGATGCATGTGCATGCTTAAAACGCGTTTTCGCACAAATCCGTGCGCGGGTGCTAAAAAGAGCAGCATCGGCATGCTTAGCACGTCGTTTGGTAGAAATCCACGTTCGCGTTCTGCAAAAAGCACCATTTGCATGCACATCTTGTGGTTTTGCAGAAAACTTCATCCGCGTCTACCAAAAGATGCATGTGCATGCTTAAAACGCGTTTTCGCACAAATGCGTGCGCGGGTGCTAAAAAGAGCAGCATCGGCATGCTTAGCACGTCGTTTGGTAGAAATCCACGAGCGCGTTCTGCAAAAAGCACCATTTGCATGCACATCTTGTGGTTTTGCAGAAAACTTCATCCGCGTCTACCAAAAGATGCATGTGCATGCTTAAAACGCGTTTTCGCACAAATGCGTGCGCGGGTGCTAAAAATAGCAGCATCGGCATGCTTAGCACGTCGTTTGGTAGAAATCCACGTGCGCGTTCTGCAAAAAGCACCATTTGCATGCACATCTTGTGGTTTTGCAGAAAACTTCATCCGCGTCTACCAAAAGATGCATGTGCATGCTTAAAACGCGTTTTGGCACAAATGCGTGCGCGGGTGCTAAAAAGAGCAGCATCGGCATGCTTAGCACGTCTTTTGGTAGAAATCCACGTGCGCGTTCTGCCAAAAGCACCATTTGCATGCACATCTTGTGGTTTTGCAGAAAACTTCATCCGCGTCTACCAAAAGATGCATGTGCATGCTTAAAACGCGTTTTCGCACAAATCCGTGCGCGGGTGCTAAAAAGAGCAGCATCGGCATGCTTAGCACGTCGTTTGGTAGAAATCCACGTGCGCGTTCTGCAAAAAGCACCATTTGCATGCACATCTTGTGGTTTTGTAGAAAACTTCATCCGCGTCTACCAAAAGATGCATGTGCATGCTTAAAACGCGTTTTCGCACAAATGCGTGCGCGGGTGCTAAAAAGAGCAGCATCGGCATGCTTAGCACGTCGTTTGGTAGAAATCCACGTGCGCGTTCTGCCAAAAGCACCATTTGCATGCACATCTTGTGGTTTTGCAGAAACCTTCATCCGCGTCTACCAAAAGATGCATGTGCATGCTTAAAACGCGTTTTCGCACAAATGCGTGCGCGGGTGCTAAAAAGAGCAGCATCGGCATGCTTAGCACGTCGTTTGGTAGAAATCCACGAGCGCGTTCTGCAAAAAGCACCATTTGCATGCACATCTTGTGGTTTTGCAGAAAACTTCATCCGCGTCTACCAAAAGATGCATGTGCATGCTTAAAACACGTTTTCGCACAAATGCGTGCGCGGGTGCTAAAAATAGCAGCATCGGCATGCTTAGCACGTCGTTTGGTAGAAATCCACGTGCGCGTTCTGCAAAAAGCACCATTTGCATGCACATCTTGTGGTTTTGCAGAAAACTTCATCCGCGTCTACCAAAAGATGCATGTGCATGCTTAAAACGCGTTTTCGCACAAATGCGTGCGCGGGTGCTAAAAAGAGCAGCATCGGCATGCTTAGCACGTCGTTTGGTAGAAATCCACGTGCGCGTTCTGCCAAAAGCAGCATTTGCATGCACATCTTGTGGTTTTGCAGAAAACTTCATCCGCGTCTACCAAAAGATGCATGTGCATGCTTAAAACGCGTTTTCGCACAAATCCGTGCGCGGGTGCTAAAAAGAGCAGCATCGGCATGCTTAGCACGTCGTTTGGTAGAAATCCACGTGCGCGTTCTGGAAAAAGCACCATTTGCATGCACATCTTGTGGTTTTGCGGAAAACTTCATGCGCGTCTACCAAAAGATGCATGTGCATGCTTAAAACGCGTTTTCGCACAAATGCGTGCGCGGGTGCTAAAAAGAGCAGCATCGGCATGCTTAGCACGTCGTTTGGTAGAAATCCACGTGCGCGTTCTGCAAAAAGCACCATTTGCATGCACATCTTGTGGTTTTGTAGAAAACTTCATCCGCGTCTACCAAAAGATGCATGTGCATGCTTAAAACGCGTTTTCGCACAAATGCGTGCGCGGGTGCCAAAAAGAGCAGCATCGGCATGCTTAGCACGTCGTTTGGTAGAAATCCACGTGCGCGTTCTGCCAAAAGCACCATTTGCATGCACATCTTGTGGTTTTGCAGAAAGCTTCATCCGCGTCTACCAAAAGATGCATGTGCATGCTTAAAACGCGTTTTCGCACAAATCCGTGCGCGGGTGCTAAAAAGAGCAGCATCGGCATGCTTAGCACGTCGTTTGGTAGAAATCCACGTGCGCGTTCTGCAAAAAGCACCATTTGCATGCACATCTTGTGGTTTTGCAGAAAACTTCATCCGCGTCTACCAAAAGATGCATGTGCATGCTTAAAACGCGTTTTCGCACAAATGCGTGCGCGGGTGCTAAAAAGAGCAGCATCGGCATGCTTAGCACGTCGTTTGGTAGAAATCCACGAGCGCGTTCTGCAAAAAGCACCATTTGCATGCACATCTTGTGGTTTTGCAGAAAACTTCATCCGCGTCTACCAAAAGATGCATGTGCATGCTTAAAACGCGTTTTCGCACAAATGCGTGCGCGGGTGCTAAAAATAGCAGCATCGGCATGCTTAGCACGTCGTTTGGTAGAAATCCACGTGCGCGTTCTGCAAAAAGCACCATTTGCATGCACATCTTGTGGTTTTGCAGAAAACTTCATCCGCGTCTACCAAAAGATGCATGTGCATGCTTAAAACGCGTTTTGGCACAAATGCGTGCGCGGGTGCTAAAAAGAGCAGCATCGGCATGCTTAGCACGTCTTTTGGTAGAAATCCACGTGCGCGTTCTGCCAAAAGCACCATTTGCATGCACATCTTGTGGTTTTGCAGAAAACTTCATCCGCGTCTACCAAAAGATGCATGTGCATGCTTAAAACGCGTTTTCGCACAAATCCGTGCGCGGGTGCTAAAAAGAGCAGCATCGGCATGCTTAGCACGTCGTTTGGTAGAAATCCACGTGCGCGTTCTGCAAAAAGCACCATTTGCATGCACATCTTGTGGTTTTGTAGAAAACTTCATCCGCGTCTACCAAAAGATGCATGTGCATGCTTAAAACGCGTTTTCGCACAAATGAGTGCGCGGGTGCTAAAAAGAGCAGCATCGGCATGCTTAGCACGTCGTTTGGTAGAAATCCACGTGCGCGTTCTGCCAAAAGCACCATTTGCATGCACATCTTGTGGTTTTGCAGAAACCTTCATCCGCGTCTACCAAAAGATGCATGTGCATGCTTAAAACGCGTTTTCGCACAAATGCGGGCGCGGGTGCTAAAAAGAGCAGCATCGGCATGCTTAGCACGTCGTTTGGTAGAAATCCACGAGCGCGTTCTGCAAAAAGCACCATTTGCATGCACATCTTGTGGTTTTGCAGAAAACTTCATCCGCGTCTACCAAAAGATGCATGTGCATGCTTAAAACACGTTTTCGCACAAATGCGTGCGCGGGTGCTAAAAATAGCAGCATCGGCATGCTTAGCACGTCGTTTGGTAGAAATCCACGTGCGCGTTCTGCAAAAAGCACCATTTGCATGCACATCTTGTGGTTTTGCAGAAAACTTCATCCGCGTCTACCAAAAGATGCATGTGCATGCTTAAAACGCGTTTTCGCACAAATGCGTGCGCGGGTGCTAAAAAGAGCAGCATCGGCATGCTTAGCACGTCGTTTGGTAGAAATCCACGTGCGCGTTCTGCAAAAAGCAGCATTTGCATGCACATCTTGTGGTTTTGCAGAAAACTTCATCCGCGTCTACCAAAAGATGCTTGTGCATGCTTAAAACGCGTTTTCGCACAAATCCGTGCGCGGGTGCTAAAAAGAGCAGCATCGGCAAGCTTAGCACGTCGTTTGGTAGAAATCCACGTGCGCGTTCTGCAAAAAGCACCATTTGCATGCACATCTTGTGGTTTTGCAGAAAACTTCATCCGCGTCTACCAAAAGATGCATGTGCATGCTTAAAACGCGTTTTCGCACAAATGCGTGCGCGGGTGCTAAAAATAGCAGCATCGGCATGCTTAGCACGTCGTTTGGTAGAAATCCACGTGCGCGTTCTGCAAAAAGCACCATTTGCATGCACATCTTGTGGTTTTGCAGAAAACTTCATCCGCGTCTACCAAAAGATGCATGTGCATGCTTAAAACGCGTTTTCGCACAAATGCGTGCGCGGGTGCTAAAAAGAGCAGCATCGGCATGCTTAGCACGTCGTTTGGTAGAAATCCACGTGCGCGTTCTGCCAAAAGCAGCATTTGCATGCACATCTTGTGGTTTTGCAGAAAACTTCATCCGCGTCTACCAAAAGATGCATGTGCATGCTTAAAACGCGTTTTCGCACAAATCCGTGCGCGGGTGCTAAAAAGAGCAGCATCGGCATGCTTAGCACGTCGTTTGGTAGAAATCCACGTGCGCGTTCTGGAAAAAGCACCATTTGCATGCACATCTTGTGGTTTTGCGGAAAACTTCATGCGCGTCTACCAAAAGATGCATGTGCATGCTTAAAACGCGTTTTCGCACAAATGCGTGCGCGGGTGCTAAAAAGAGCAGCATCGGCATGCTTAGCACGTCGTTTGGTAGAAATCCACGAGCGCGTTCTGCAAAAAGCACCATTTGCATGCACATCTTGTGGTTTTGCAGAAAACTTCATCCGCGTCTACCAAAAGATGCATGTGCATGCTTAAAACACGTTTTCGCACAAATGCGTGCGCGGGTGCTAAAAATAGCAGCATCGGCATGCTTAGCACGTCGTTTGGTAGAAATCCACGTGCGCGTTCTGCAAAAAGCACCATTTGCATGCACATCTTGTGGTTTTGCAGAAAACTTCATCCGCGTCTACCAAAAGATGCATGTGCATGCTTAAAACGCGTTTTCGCACAAATGCGTGCGCGGGTGCTAAAAAGAGCAGCATCGGCATGCTTAGCACGTCGTTTGGTAGAAATCCACGTGCGCGTTCTGCAAAAAGCAGCATTTGCATGCACATCTTGTGGTTTTGCAGAAAACTTCATCCGCGTCTACCAAAAGATGCTTGTGCATGCTTAAAACGCGTTTTCGCACAAATCCGTGCGCGGGTGCTAAAAAGAGCAGCATCGGCAAGCTTAGCACGTCGTTTGGTAGAAATCCACGTGCGCGTTCTGCAAAAAGCACCATTTGCATGCACATCTTGTGGTTTTGCAGAAAACTTCATCCGCGTCTACCAAAAGATGCATGTGCATGCTTAAAACGCGTTTTCGCACAAATGCGTGCGCGGGTGCTAAAAATAGCAGCATCGGCATGCTTAGCACGTCGTTTGGTAGAAATCCACGTGCGCGTTCTGCAAAAAGCACCATTTGCATGCACATCTTGTGGTTTTGCAGAAAACTTCATCCGCGTCTACCAAAAGATGCATGTGCATGCTTAAAACGCGTTTTCGCACAAATGCGTGCGCGGGTGCTAAAAAGAGCAGCATCGGCATGCTTAGCACGTCGTTTGGTAGAAATCCACGAGCGCGTTCTGCAAAAAGCACCATTTGCATGCACATCTTGTGGTTTTGCAGAAAACTTCATCCGCGTCTACCAAAAGATGCATGTGCATGCTTAAAACACGTTTTCGCACAAATGCGTGCGCGGGTGCTAAAAATAGCAGCATCGGTATGCTTAGCACGTCGTTTGGTAGAAATCCACGTGCGCGTTCTGCAAAAAGCACCATTTGCATGCACATCTTGTGGTTTTGCAGAAAACTTCATCCGCGTCTACCAAAAGATGCATGTGCATGCTTAAAACGCGTTTTCGCACAAATGCGTGCGCGGGTGCTAAAAAGAGCAGCATCGGCATGCTTAGCACGTCGTTTGGTAGAAATCCACGTGCGCGTTCTGCCAAAAGCAGCATTTGCATGCACATCTTGTGGTTTTGCAGAAAACTTCATCCGCGTCTACCAAAAGATGCATGTGCATGCTTAAAACGCGTTTTCGCACAAATCCGTGCGCGGGTGCTAAAAAGAGCAGCATCGGCAAGCTTAGCACGTCGTTTGGTAGAAATCCACGTGCGCGTTCTGCAAAAAGCACCATTTGCATGCACATCTTGTGGTTTTGCAGAAAACTTCATCCGCGTCTACCAAAAGATGCATGTGCATGCTTAAAACGCGTTTTCGCACAAATGCGTGCGCGGGTGCTAAAAATAGCAGCATCGGCATGCTTAGCACGTCGTTTGGTAGAAATCCACGTGCGCGTTCTGCAAAAAGCACCATTTGCATGCACATCTTGTGGTTTTGCAGAAAACTTCATCCGCGTCTACCAAAAGATGCATGTGCATGCTTAAAACGCGTTTTCGCACAAATGCGGCGCGGGTGCTAAAAAGAGCAGCATCGGCATGCTTAGCACGTCGTTTGGTAGAAATCCACGTGCGCGTTCTGCAAAAAGCACCATTTGCATGAAGATCTTGTGGTTTTGCAGAAAACTTCATCCGCGTCTACCAAAAGATGCATGTGCATGCTTAAAACGCGTTTTCGCACAAATGCGTGCGCGGGTGCTAAAAAGAGCAGCATCGCCATGCTTAACACGTCGTTTGGTAGAAATCCACGAGCGCGTTCTGCAAAAAGCACCATTTGCATGCACATCTTGTGGTTTTGCAGAAAACTTCATCCGCGTCTACCAAAAGATGCATGTGCATGCTTAAAACGCGTTTTCGCACAAATCCGTGCGCGGGTGCTAAAAAGAGCAGCATCGGCAAGCTTAGCACGTCGTTTGGTAGAAATCCACGTGCGCGTTCTGCAAAAAGCACCATTTGCATGCACATCTTGTGGTTTTGCAGAAAACTTCATCCGCGTCTACCAAAAGATGCATGTGCATGCTTAAAACGCGTTTTCGCACAAATCCGTGCGCGGGTGCTAAAAAGAGCAGCATCGGCATGCTTAGCACGTCGTTTGGTAGAAATCCACGTGCGCGTTCTGCAAAAAGCACCATTTGCATGCACATCTTGTGGTTTTGCAGAAAACTTCATCCGCGTCTACCAAAAGATGCATGTCCATGCTTAAAACGCGTTTTCGCACAAATGCGTGCGCGGGTGCTAAAAAGAGCAGCATCGGCATGCTTAGCACGTCGTTTGGTAGAAATCCTCGAGCGCGTTCTGCCAAAAGCACCATTTGCAAGCACATCTTGTGGTTTCGCAGAAAACTTCATCCGCGTCTACCAAAAGATGCATGTGCATGCTTAAAACGCGTTTTCGCACAAATCCGTGCGCGGGTGCTAAAAAGAGCAGCATCGGCATGCTTAGCACGTCGTTTGGTAGAAATCCACGTGCGCGTTCTGCAAAAAGCACCATTTGCATGCACATCTTGTGGTTTTGCAGAAAACTTCATCCGCGTCTACCAAAAGATGCATGTGCATGCTTAAAACGCGTTTTCGCACAAATGCGTGCGCGGGTGCTAAAAAGAGCAGCATCGGCATGCTTAGCACATCGTTTGGTAGAAATCCACGAGCGCGTTCTGCAAAAAGCACCATTTGCATGCACATCTTGTGGTTTTGCAGAAAACTTCATCCGCGTCTACCAAAAGATGCATGTGCATGCTTAAAACGCGTTTTCGCACAAATGCGTGCGCGGGTGCTAAAAATAGCAGCATCGGCATGCTTAGCACGTCGTTTGGTAGAAATCCACGTGCGCGTTCTGCAAAAAGCACCATTTGCATGCACATCTTGTGGTTTTGCAGAAAACTTCATCCGCGTCTACCAAAAGATGCATGTGCATGCTTAAAACGCGTTTTCGCACAAATCCGTGCGCGGGTGCTAAAAAGAGCAGCATCGGCAAGCTTAGCACGTCGTTTGGTAGAAATCCACGTGCGCGTTCTGCAAAAAGCACCATTTGCATGCACATCTTGTGGTTTTGCAGAAAACTTCATCCGCGTCTACCAAAAGATGCATGTGCATGCTTAAAACGCGTTTTCGCACAAATCCGTGCGCGGGTGCTAAAAAGAGCAGCATCGGCATGCTTAGCACGTCGTTTGGTAGAAATCCACGTGCGCGTTCTGCAAAAAGCACCATTTGCATGCACATCTTGTGGTTTTGCAGAAAACTTCATCCGCGTCTACCAAAAGATGCATGTCCATGCTTAAAACGCGTTTTCGCACAAATGCGTGCGCGGGT
>NW_027315055.1:0-88373 GCF_023375885.2 Dermacentor andersoni | reverse complement strand
ACACACGCGAGACAGATTGCGCGTTCTGCGAAAAGCACCATTTGCACGCACATCTTGTGGTTTTGCAGAAAACTTCAATCTCGTCTACCAAAAGATGCATGTGCATGCTTAAAACGCGTTTTCGCACGAATCCGTGCGCGGGTGCTAAAAAGAGCTGCATCGGCATGCTTATCACGTTGTTTGGTAGAAATCCACGTGCGCGTTCTGCGAAAAGCACCATTTGCATGCACATCTTGTGGTTTTGCAGAAAACTTCAATCTCGTCTACCAAAAGATGCATGTACATGCTTAAAACGCGTTTTTCGCACGAATCCGTGCGCGGGTGCTAAAAAGAGCAGCATCGGCATGCTTAGCACGTTGTTTGGTAGAAATTCACGGGCGCGTTCTGCGAAAAGCACCATTTGCATGCACATCTTGTGGTTTTGCAGAAAACTTCAATCTCGTCTACCAAAAGATGCATGTGCATGCTTAAAACGCGTTTTCGCACGAATCCGTGCGCGGGTGCTAAAAAGAGCAGCATCGGCATTTTTAGCACGTTGTTTGGTAGAACTCCACGTGCGCGTTGTGCGAAAAGCACCATTTGCATGCACATCTTGTGGTTTTGCAGAAAACTTCAATCTCGTCTACCAAAAGATGCGTGTGCATGCTTAAAACGCGTTTTCGCACGAATCTGTGCGCGGGTGCTAAAAAGAGCAGCATCGGCATGCTTAGCACGTCGTTTGGTAGAAATCCACGTGCGCGTTCTGCCATGAGCACCATTTGCATGCACATCTTGTGGTTTTGCAGAAAACTTCATCCGCGTCTTCCAAAAGATGCATGTGCATGCTTAAAACGCGTTTTCGCACGAATCCGTGCGCGGGTGCTAAAAAGAGCAGCATCGGCATGCTTAGCACGTTGTTTGGTAGAAATCCACGTGCGCGTTCTGCGAAAAGCAACATTTGCATGCACATCTTGTGGTTTTGCAGAAAACTTCAATCTCGTCTACCAAAAGATGCATGTGCATGCTTAAACCGCGTTTTTCGCACAAATCCGTGCGCGGGTGCTAAAAAGAGCAGAGCATCGGCATGCTTAGCACGTCGTTTGGTAGAAATCCACGTGCGCGTTCTGCCAAGAGCACCATTTGCATGCACATCTTGTGGTTTTGCAGAAAACTTCATCCGCGTCTACCAAAAGATGCATGTGCATGCTTTAAAACGCGTTTTCGCACGAATCCGTGCGCGGGTGCTAAAAAGAGCAGCATCGGCATGCTTAGCACGTCGTTTGGTAGAAATCCACGTGCGCGTTCTGCCAAAAGCACCATTTGCATGACTCATCTTGTGGTTTTGCAGAAAACTTCATCCGCGTCTACCAAAAGATGCATGTGCATGCTTAAAACGCGTTTTCGCACGAATCCGTGCGCGGGTGCTAAAAAGAGCAGCATCGGCATGCTTAGCACGTTGTTTGGTAGAAATCCACGTGCGCGTTCTGCGAAAAGCACCATTTGCATGCACATCTTGTGGTTTTGCAGAAAACTTCAATCTCGTCTACCAAAAGATGCATGTGCATGCTTAAAACGCGTTTTCGCACGAATCCGTGCGCGGGTGCTAAAAAGAGCAGCATCGGCATGCTTAGCACGTTGTTTGGTAGAAATCCACGTGCGCGTTCTGCGAAAAGCACCATTTGCATGCACATCTTGTGGTTTTGCAGAAAACTTCAATCTCGTCTACCAAAAGATGCATGTGCATGCTTAAAACGCGTTTTCGCACGAATCCGTGCGCGGGGTGCTAAAAAGAGCAGCATCGGCATGCTTAGCACGTTGTTTGGTAAAAATCCACGTGCGCGTTCTGCGAAAAGCACCATTTGCATGCACATCTTGTGGTTTTGCAGAAAACTTCAATCTCGTCTACCAAAAGATGCATGTGCATGCTTAAAACGCGTTTTCGCACAAATCCGTGCGCGGGTGCTAAAAAGAGCAGCATCTGCATGCTTAGCACGTCGTTTGGTAGAAATCCACGTGCGCGTTCTGCCAAGAGCACCATTTGCATGCACATCTTGTGGTTTTGCAGAAAACATCATCCGCGTCTACCAAAAGATGCATGTGCATGCTTAAAACGCGTTTTCGCACGAATCCGTGCGGTGGTGGTGCTAAAAAGAGCAGCATCGGCATGCTTAGCACGTCGTTTGGTAGAAATCCACGTGCGCGTTCTGCCAAAAGCACCATTTGCATGCACATCTTGTGGTTTTGCAGAAAACGTCATCCGCGTCTACCAAAAGATGCATGTGCATGCTTCAAACGCGTTTTCCGCACGAATCCGTGCGCGGGTGCTAAAAAGAGCAGCATCGGCATGCTTAGCACGTCGTTTGGTAGAAATCCACGTGCGCGTTCTGCCAAAAGCACCATTTGCATGCACATCTTGTGGTTTTGCAGAAAACTTCATCCGCGTCTACCAAAAGATGCATGTGCATGCTTAAAACGCGTTTTCGCACGAATCCGTGCGCGGGGTGCTAAAAAGAGCAGCATCGGCATGCTCCAAGAGCACCATTTGCATGCACATCTTGTGGTTTTGCACAAAACTTCATCCGCGTCTACCAAAAGATGCATGTGCATGCTTAAAACGCGTTTTCGCACGAATCCGTGCGCGGGTGCTAAAAAGAGCAGCATCGGCATGCTTAGCACGTTGTTTGGTAGAAATCCACGTGCGCGTTCTGCCAAGAGCACCATTTGCATGCACATCTTGTGGTTTTGCAGAAAACTTCAATCTCGTCTACCAAAAGATGCATGTGCATGCTTAAAACGCGTTTTCGCACGAATCCGTGCGCGGGTGCTAAAAAGAGCAGCATCGGCATGCTTAGCACGTCGTTTGGTAGAAATCCACGTGCGCGTTCTGCCAAAAGCACCATTTGCATGCACATCTTGTGGTTTTGCAGAAAACTTCATCCGCGTCTACCAAAAGATGCATGTGCATGCTTAAAACGCGTTTTCGCCACGAATCCGTGCGCGGGTGCTAAAAAGAGCAGCATCGGCATGCTTAGCACGTTGTTTGGTAGAAATCCACGTGCGCGTTCTGCGAAAAGCACCATTTGCATGCACATCTTGTGGTTTTGCAGAAAACTTCAATCTCGTCTACCAAAAGATGCATGTGCATGCTTAAAACGCGTTTTCGCACGAATCCGTGCGCGGGTGCTAAAAAGAGCAGCATCGGCATGCTTAGCACGTTGTTTGGTAGAAATCCACGTGCGCGTTCTGCGAAAAGCGCCATTTGCATGCACATCTTGTGGTTTTGCCGAAAACTTCAATCTCGTCTACCAAAAGATGCATGTGCATGCTTAAAACGCGGTTTTTCGCACGAATCCGTGCGCGGGTGCTAAAAAGAGCAGCATCGGCATGCTTAGCACGTTGTTTCGTAGAAATCCACGTGCGCGTTCTGCGAAAAGCACCATTTGCATGCACATCTTGTGGTTTTGCCGAAAACTTCAATCTCGTCTACCAAAAGATGCATGTGCATGCTTAAAACGCGTTTTCGCACGAATCCGTGCGCGGGTGCTAAAAAGAGCAGCATCGGCATGCTTAGCACGTTGTTTCGTAGAAATCCACGTGCGCGTTCTGCGAAAAGCACCATTTGCATGCACATATTGTGGTTTTGCAGAGAAACTTCAATCTCGTCCTACCAAAAGATGCATGTGCATGCTTAAAACGCGTTTTCGCACCAATCCGTGCGCGGGTGCTAAAAAGAGCAGCATCGGCATGCTTAGCACGTCGTTTGGTAGAAATCCACGTGCGCGTTCTGCCAAGAGCACCATTTGCATGCACATCTTGTGGTTTTGCAGAAAACTTCATCCGCGTCTACCAAAAGATGCATGTGCATGCTTAAAACGCGTTTTCGCACGAATCCGTGCGCGGGTGCTAAAAAGAGCAGCATCGGCATGCTTAGCACGTCGTTTGGTAGAAATCCACGTGCGCGTTCTGCCAAAAGCACCATTTGCATGCACATCTTGTGGTTTTTGCAGAAAAACTTCATCCGCGTCTACCAAAAGATGCATGTGCATGCTTAAAACGCGTTTTCGCACGAATCCGTGCGCGGGTGCTAAAAAGAGCAGCATCGGCATGCTTAGCACGTTGTTTGGTAGAAATCCACGTGCGCGTTCTGCGAAAAGCACCATTTGCATGCACATCTTGTGGTTTTGCAGAAAACTTCAATCTCGTCTACCAAAAGATGCATGTGCATGCTTAAAACGCGTTTTCGCACAAATCCGTGCGCGGGTGCTAAAAAGAGCAGCATCGGCATGCTTAGCACGTCGTTTGGTAGAAATCCACTTGCGCGTTCTGCCAAAAGCACCATTTGCATGCACATCTTGTGGTTTTGCAGAAAACTTCATCCGCGTCTACCAAAAGATGCATGTGCATGCTTAAAACGCGTTTTCGCGCGAATCCGTGCGCGGGTGCTAAAAAGAGCAGCATCGGCATGCTTAGCACGTCGTTTGGTAGAAATCCACGTGCGCGTTCTGCCAAGAGCACCATTTGCATGCACATCTTGTGGTTTTGCAGAAAACTTCATCCGCCTCTACCAAAAGATGCATGTGCATGCTTAAAACGCGTTTTCCGCACGAATCCGTGCGCGGGTGCTAAAAAGAGCAGCATCGGCATGCTTAGCACGTCGTTTGGTAGAAATCCACGTGCGCGTTCTGCCAAAAGCACCATTTGCATGCACATCTTGTGGTTTTGCAGAAAACTTCATCCGCGTCTACCAAAGATGCATGTGCAAGCTTAAAACGCGTTTTCGCACGAATCCGTGCGCGGGTGCTAAAAAGAGCAGCATCGGCATGCTTAGCACGTTGTTTGGTAGAAATCCACGTGCGCGTTCTGCGAAAAGCACCATTTGCATGCACATCTTGTGCTTTTGCAGAAAACTTCAATCTCGTCTACCAAAAGATGCATGTGCAATGCTTAAAAACGCGTTTTCGCACAAATCCGTGCGCGGGTGCTAAAAAGAGGAGCATCGGCATGCTTAGCACGTCGTTTGGTAGAAATCCACGTGCGCGTTCTGCCAAGAGCACCATTTGCATGCACATCTTGCGGTTTTGCAGAAAACTTCATCCGCGTCTACCAAAAGATGCATGTGCATGCTTAAAACGCGTTTTCGCACGAATCCGTGCGCGGGTGCTAAAAAGAGCAGCATCGGCATGCTTAGCACGTCGTTTGGTAGAAATCCACGTGCGCGTTCTGCCAAAAGCACCATTTGCATGCACATCTTGTGGTTTTGCAGAAAACTTCATCCGCGTCTACCAAAAGATGCATGTGCATGCTTAAAACGCGTTTTCGCACGAATCCGTGCGCGGGTGCTAAAAAGAGCAGCATCGGCATGCTTAGCACGTTGTTTGGTAGAAATCCACGTGCGCGTTCTGCGAAAAGCACCATTTGCATGCACATCTTGTGGTTTTGCAGAAAACTTCATCCGCGTCTACCAAAAGATGCATGTGCAAGCTTAAAACGCGTTTTCGCACGAATCCGTGCGCGGGTGCTAAAAAGAGCAGCATCGGCATGCTTAGCACGTTGTTTGGTAGAAATCCACGTGCGCGTTCTGCGAAAAGCACCATTTGCATGCACATCTTGTGGTTTTGCCGAAAACTTCAATCTCGTCTACCAAAAGATGCATGTGCATGCTTAAAACGCGTTTTCGCACGAATCCGTGCGCGGGTGCTAAAAAGAGCAGCATCGGCATGCTTAGCACGTTGTTTCGTAGAAATCCACGTGCGCGTTCTGCGAAAAGCACCATTTGCATGCACATATTGTGGTTTTGCAGAAAACTTCAATCTCGTCTACCAAAAGATGCATGTGCATGCTTAAAACGCGTTTTCGCACCAATCCGTGCGCGGGTGCTAAAAAGAGCAGCATCGGCATGCTTAGCACGTCGTTTGGTAGAAATCCACGTGCGCGTTCTGCCAAGAGCACCATTTGCATGCACATCTTGTGGTTTTGCAGAAAACTTCATCCGCGTCTACCAAAAGATGCATGTGCATGCTTAAAACGCGTTTTCGCACGAATCCGTGCGCGGGTGCTAAAAAGAGCAGCATCGGCATGCTTAGCACGTCGTTTGGTAGAAATCCACGTGCGCGTTCTGCCAAAAGCACCATTTGCATGCACATCTTGTGGTTTTTCAGAAAACTTCATCCGCGTCAACCAAAAGATGCATGTGCATGCTTAAAACGCGTTTTCGCACGAATCCGTGCGCGGGTGCTAAAAAGAGCAGCATCGGCATGCTTAGCACGTTGTTTGGTAGAAATCCACGTGCGCGTTCTGCGAAAAGCACCATTTGCATGCACATCTTGTGGTTTTGCAGAAAACTTCAATCTCGTCTACCAAAAGATGCCTGTGCATGCTTAAAACGCGTTTTCGCACAAATCCGTGCGCGGGTGCTAAAAAGAGCAGCATCGGCATGCTTAGCACGTCGTTTGGTAGAAATCCACGTGCGCGTTCTGCCAAAAGCACCATTTGCATGCACATCTTGTGGTTTTGCAGAAAACTTCATCCGCGTCTACCAAAAGATGCATGTACATGCTTAAAACGCGTTTTCGCGCGAATCCGTGCGCGGGTGCTAAAAAGAGCAGCATCGGCATGCTTAGCACGTCGTTTGGTAGAAATCCACGTGCGCGTTCTGCCAAAAGCACCATTTGCATGCACATCTTGTGGTTTTGCAGAAAACTTCAATCTCGTCTACCAAAAGATGCATATGCATGCTTAAAACGCGTTTTCGCACGAATCCGTGCGCGGGTGCTAAAAAGAGCAGCATCGGCATGCTTAGCACGTTGTTTGGTAGAAATCCACGTGCGCGTTCTGCGAAAAGCACCATTTGCATGCACATCTTGTGGTTTTGCAGAAAACTTCAATCTCGTCTACCAAAGATGCATGTGCATGCTTAAAACGCGTTTTCGCACGAATCCGTGCGCGGGTGCTAAAAAGAGCAGCATCGGCATGCTTAGCACGTTGTTTGGTAGAAATCCACGTGCGCGTTCTGCGAAAAGCACCATTTGCATGCACATTCTTGGTTTTGCAGAAAACTTCAATCTCGTCTACCAAAAGATGCATGTGCATGCTTAAAACGCGTTTTCGCACGAATCCGTGCGCGGGTGCTAAAAAGAGCAGCATCGGCATGCTTAGCACGTTGTTTCGTAGAAATCCACGTGCGCGTTCTGCGAAAAGCACCATTTGCATGCACATCTTGTGGTTTTGCAGAAAACTTCAATCTCGTCTACCAAAAGATGCATGTGCATGCTTAAAACGCGTTTTCGCACAAATCCGTGCGCGGGTGCTAAAAAGAGCAGCATCGGCATGCTTAGCACGTCGTTTGGTAGAAATCCACGTGCGCGTTCTGCCAAGAGCACCATTTGCATGCACATCTTGTGGTTTTGCAGAAAACTTCATCCGCGTCTACCAAAAGATGCATGTGCATGCTTAAAACGCGTTTTCGCACGAATCCGTGCGCGGGTGCTAAAAAGAGCAGCATCGGCATGCTTAGCACGTCGTTTGGTAGAAATCCACGTCCGCGTTCTGCCAAAAGCACCATTTGCATGCACATCTTGTGGTTTTGCAGAAAACTTCATCCGCGTCAACCAAAAGATGCATGTGCATGCTTAAAACGCGTTTTCGCACGAATCCGTGCGCGGGTGCTAAAAAGAGCAGCATCGGCATGCTTAGCACGTTGTTTGGTAGAAATCCACGTGCGCGTTCTGCGAAAAGCACCATTTGCATGCACATCTTGTGGTATTGCAGAAAACTTCAATCTCGTCTACCAAAAGATGCCTGGGCATGCTTAAAACGCGTTTTCGCACAAATGCGTGCGCGGGTGCTAAAAAGAGCAGCATCGGCATGCTTAGCACGTCGTTTGGTAGAAATCCACGTGCGGGTTCTGCCAAAAGCACCATTTGCATGCACATCTTGTGGTTTTGCAGAAAACTTCATCCGCGTCTACCAAAAGATGCATGTACATGCTTAAAACGCGTTTTCGCGCGAATCCGTGCGCGGGTGCTAAAAAGAGCAGCATCGGCATGCTTAGCACGTCGTTTGGTAGAAATCCACGTGCGCGTTCTGCCAAAAGCACCATTTGCATGCACATATTGTGGTTTTGCAGAAAACTTCAATCTCGTCTACCAAAAGATGCATGTGCATGCTTAAAACGCGTTTTCGCACGAATCCGTGCGCGGGTGCTAAAAAGAGCAGCATCGGCATGCTTAGCACGTTGTTTGGTAGAAATCCACGTGCGCGTTCTGCAAAAAGCACCATTTGCACGCACATCTTGTGGTTTTGCAGAAAACTTCAATCTCGTCTACCAAAAGATGCATGTGCATGCTTAAAACGCGTTTTCGCACGAATCCGTGCGCGGGTGCTAAAAAGAGCTGCATCGGCATGCTTATCACGTTGTTTGGTAGAAATCCACGTGCGCGTTCTGCGAAAAGCACCATTTGCATGCACATCTTGTGGTTTTGCAGAAAACTTCAATCTCGTCTACCAAAAGATGCATGTACATGCTTAAAACGCGTTTTCGCACGAATCCGTGCGCGGGTGCTAAAAAGAGCAGCATCGGCATGCTTAGCACGTTGTTTGGTAGAAATTCACGGGCGCGTTCTGCGAAAAGCACCATTTGCATGCACATCTTGTGGTTTTGCAGAAAACTTCAATCTCGTCTACCAAAAGATGCATGTGCATGCTTAAAACGCGTTTTCGCACGAATCCGTGCGCGGGTGCTAAAAAGAGCAGCATCGGCATTTTTAGCACGTTGTTTGGTAGAACTCCACGTGCGCGTTGTGCGAAAAGCACCATTTGCATGCACATCTTGTGGTTTTGCAGAAAACTTCAATCTCGTCTACCAAAAGATGCGTGTGCATGCTTAAAACGCGTTTTCGCACGAATCTGTGCGCGGGTGCTAAAAAGAGCAGCATCGGCATGCTTAGCACGTCGTTTGGTAGAAATCCACGTGCGCGTTCTGCCAAGAGCACCATTTGCATGCACATCTTGTGGTTTTGCAGAAAACTTCATCCGCGTCTACCAAAAGATGCATGTGCATGCTTAAAACGCGTTTTCGCACGAATCCGTGCGCGGGTGCTAAAAAGAGCAGCATCGGCATGCTTAGCACGTTGTTTGGTAGAAATCCACGTGCGCGTTCTGCGAAAAGCAACATTTGCATGCACATCTTGTGGTTTTGCAGAAAACTTCAATCTCGTCTACCAAAAGATGCATGTGCATGCTTAAACCGCGTTTTCGCACAAATCCGTGCGCGGGTGCTAAAAAGAGCAGCATCGGCATGCTTAGCACGTCGTTTGGTAGAAATCCACGTGCGCGTTCTGCCAAGAGCACCATTTGCATGCACATCTTGTGGTTTTGCAGAAAACTTCATCCGCGTCTACCAAAAGATGCATGTGCATGCTTAAAACGCGTTTTCGCACGAATCCGTGCGCGGGTGCTAAAAAGAGCAGCATCGGCATGCTTAGCACGTCGTTTGGTAGAAATCCACGTGCGCGTTCTGCCAAAAGCACCATTTGCATGCACATCTTGTGGTTTTGCAGAAAACTTCATCCGCGTCTACCAAAAGATGCATGTGCATGCTTAAAACGCGTTTTCGCACGAATCCGTGCGCGGGTGCTAAAAAGAGCAGCATCGGCATGCTTAGCACGTTGTTTGGTAGAAATCCACGTGCGCGTTCTGCGAAAAGCACCATTTGCATGCACATCTTGTGGTTTTGCAGAAAACTTCAATCTCGTCTACCAAAAGATGCATGTGCATGCTTAAAACGCGTTTTCGCACGAATCCGTGCGCGGGTGCTAAAAAGAGCAGCATCGGCATGCTTAGCACGTTGTTTGGTAGAAATCCACGTGCGCGTTCTGCGAAAAGCACCATTTGCATGCACATCTTGTGGTTTTGCAGAAAACTTCAATCTCGTCTACCAAAAGATGCATG
Source organism: Dermacentor andersoni (assembly GCF_023375885.2). Classification (NCBI taxonomy): domain Eukaryota; kingdom Metazoa; phylum Arthropoda; class Arachnida; order Ixodida; family Ixodidae; genus Dermacentor; species Dermacentor andersoni. Next base: position 78,446 of record NW_027315055.1, on the reverse strand, counting down.
TGCATGCTTAAAACGCGTTTTCGCACGAATCCGTGCGCGGGTGCTAAAAAGAGCAGCATCGGCATGCTTAGCACGTTGTTTGGTAGAAATCCACGTGCGCGTTCTGCGAAAAGCACCATTTGCATGCACATCTTGTGGTTTTGCAGAAAACTTCAATCTCGTCTACCAAAAGATGCATGTGCATGCTTAAAACGCGTTTTCGCACGAATCCGTGCGCGGGTGCTAAAAAGAGCAGCATCGGCATGCTTAGCACGTTGTTTGGTAAAAATCCACGTGCGCGTTCTGCGAAAAGCACCATTTGCATGCACATCTTGTGGTTTTGCAGAAAACTTCAATCTCGTCTACCAAAAGATGCATGTGCATGCTTAAAACGCGTTTTCGCACAAATCCGTGCGCGGGTGCTAAAAAGAGCAGCATCGGCATGCTTAGCACGTCGTTTGGTAGAAATCCACGTGCGCGTTCTGCCAAGAGCACCATTTGCATGCACATCTTGTGGTTTTGCAGAAAACATCATCCGCGTCTACCAAAAGATGCATGTGCATGCTTAAAACGCGTTTTCGCACGAATCCGTGCGCGGGTGCTAAAAAGAGCAGCATCGGCATGCTTAGCACGTCGTTTGGTAGAAATCCACGTGCGCGTTCTGCCAAAAGCACCATTTGCATGCACATCTTGTGGTTTTGCAGAAAACTTCATCCGCGTCTACCAAAATATGCATGTGCATGCTTAAAACGCGTTTTCGCACGAATCCGTGCGCGGGTGCTAAAAAGAGCAGCATCGGCATGCTTAGCACGTTGTTTGGTAAAAATCCACGTGCGCGTTCTGCGAAAAGCACCATTTGCATGCACATCTTGTGGTTTTGCAGAAAACTTCAATCTCGTCTACCAAAAGATGCATGTGCATGCTTAAAACGCGTTTTCGCACAAATCCGTGCGCGGGTGCTAAAAAGAGCAGCATCGGCATGCTTAGCACGTCGTTTGGTAGAAATCCACGTGCGCGTTCTGCCAAAAGCACCATTTGCATGCACATCTTGTGGTTTTGCAGAAAACTTCATCCGCGTCTACCAAAAGATGCATGTGCATGCTTAAAACGCGTTTTCGCGCGAATCCGTGCGCGGGTGCTAAAAAGAGCAGCATCGGCATGCTTAGCACGTCGTTTGGTAGAAATCCACGTGCGCGTTCTGCCAAGAGCACCATTTGCATGCACATCTTGTGGTTTTGCAGAAAACTTCATCCGCGTCTACCAAAAGATGCATGTACATGCTTAAAACGCGTTTTCGCACGAATCCGTGCGCGGGTGCTAAAAAGAGCAGCATCGGCATGCTTAGCACGTCGTTTGGTAGAAATACACGTGCGCGTTCTGCCAAAAGCACCATTTGCATGCACATCTTGTGGTTTTGCAGAAAACGTCATCCGCGTCTACCAAAAGATGCATGTGCATGCTTCAAACGCGTTTTCGCACGAATCCGTGCGCGGGTGCTAAAAAGAGCAGCATCGGCATGCTTAGCACGTCGTTTGGTAGAAATCCACGTGCGCGTTCTGCCAAAAGCACCATTTGCATGCACATCTTGTGCTTTTGCAGAAAACTTCAATCTCGTCTACCAAAAGATGCATGTGCATGCTTAAAACGCGTTTTCGCACAAATCCGTGCGCGGGTGCTAAAAAGAGCAGCATCGGCATGCTTAGCACGTCGTTTGGTAGAAATCCACGTGCGCGTTCTGCCAAGAGCACCATTTGCATGCACATCTTGTGGTTTTGCAGAAAACTTCATCCGCGTCTACCAAAAGATGCATGTGCATGCTTAAAACGCGTTTTCGCACGAATCCGTGCGCGGGTGCTAAAAAGAGCAGCATCGGCATGCTCCAAGAGCACCATTTGCATGCACATCTTGTGGTTTTGCACAAAACTTCATCCGCGTCTACCAAAAGATGCATGTGCATGCTTAAAACGCGTTTTCGCACGAATCCGTGCGCGGGTGCTAAAAAGAGCAGCATCGGCATGCTTAGCACGTTGTTTGGTAGAAATCCACGTGCGCGTTCTGCCAAGAGCACCATTTGCATGCACATCTTGTGGTTTTGCAGAAAACTTCAATCTCGTCTACCAAAAGATGCATGTGCATGCTTAAAACGCGTTTTCGAAGAAATCCGTGCGCGGGTGCTAAAAAGAGCAGCATCGGCATGCTTAGCACGTCGTTTGGTAGAAATCCACGTGCGCGTTCTGCCAAAAGCACCATTTGCATGCACATCTTGTGGTTTTGCAGAAAACTTCATCCGCGTCTACCAAAAGATGCATGTGCATGCTTAAAACGCGTTTTCGCGCGAATCCGTGCGCGGGTGCTAAAAAGAGCAGCATCGGCATGCTTAGCACGTCGTTTGGTAGAAATCCACGTGCGCGTTCTGCCAAAAGCACCATTTGCATGCACATCTTGTGGTTTTGCAGAAAACTTCATCCGCGTCTACCAAAAGATGCATGTGCATGCTTAAAACGCGTTTTCACACGAATCCGTGCGCGGGTGCTAAAAAGAGCAGCATCGGCATGCTTAGCACGTCGTTTGGTAGAAATCCACGTGCGCGTTCTGCCAAAAGCACCATTTGCATGCACATCTTGTGGTTTTGCAGAAAACTTCATCCGCGTCTACCAAAAGATGCATGTGCAAGCTTAAAACGCGTTTTCGCACGAATCCGTGCGCGGGTGCTAAAAAGAGCAGCATCGGCATGCTTAGCACGTTGTTTGGTAGAAATCCACGTGCGCGTTCTGCGAAAAGCACCATTTGCATGCACATCTTGTGCTTTTGCAGAAAACTTCAATCTCGTCTACCAAAAGATGCATGTGCATGCTTAAAACGCGCTTTCGCACAAATCCGTTCGCGGGTGCTAAAAAGAGCAGCATCGGCATGCTTAGCACGTCGTTTGGTAGAAATCCACGTGCGCGTTCTGCCAAGAGCACCATTTGCATGCACATCTTGTGGTTTTCAGAAAACTTCATCCGCGTCTACCAAAAGATGCATGTGCATGCTTAAAACGCGTTTTCGCACGAATCCGTGCGCGGGTGCTAAAAAGAGCAGCATCGGCATGCTTAGCACGTCGTTTGGTAGAAATCCACGTGCGCGTTCTGCCAAAAGCACCATTTGCATGCACATCTTGTGGTTTTGCAGAAAACTTCATCCGCGTCTACCAAAAGATGCATGTGCATGCTTAAAACGCGTTTTCGCACGAATCCGTGCGCGGGTGCTAAAAAGAGCAGCATCGGCATGCTTAGCACGTTGTTTGGTAGAAATCCACGTGCGCGTTCTGCGAAAAGCACCATTTGCATGCACATCTTGTGGTTTTGCAGAAAACTTCAATCTCGTCTACCAAAAGATGCATGTGCATGCTTAAAACGCGTTTTCGCACGAATCCGTGCGCGGGTGCTAAAAAGAGCAGCATCGGCATGCTTAGCACGTTGTTTGGTAGAAATCCACGTGCGCGTTCTGCGAAAAGCACCATTTGCATGCACATCTTGTGGTTTTGCAGAAAACTTCAATCTCGTCTACCAAAAGATGCATGTGCATGCTTAAAACGCGTTTTCGCACGAATCCGTGCGCGGGTGCTAAAAAGAGCAGCATCGGCATGCTTAGCACGTTGTTTGGTAGAAATCCACGTGCGCGTTCTGCGAAAAGCACCATTTGCATGCACATCTTGTGGTTTTGCAGAAAACTTCAATCTCGTCTACCAAAAGATGCATGTGCATGCTTAAAACGCGTTTTCGCACGAATCCGTGCGCGGGTGCTAAAAAGAGCAGCATCGGCATGCTTAGCACGTTGTTTGGTAGAAATCCACGTGCGCGTTCAGCGAAAAGCACCATTTGCATGCACATCTTGTGGTTTTGCAGAAAACTTCAATCTCGTCTACCAAAAGATGCATGTGCATGCTTAAAACGCGTTTTCGCACAAATCCGTGCGCGGGTGCTAAAAAGAGCAGCATCGGCATGCTTAGCACGTCGTTTGGTAGAAATCCACGTGCGCGTTCTGCCAAGAGCACCATTTGCATGCACATCTTGTGGTTTTGCAGAAAACTTCATCCGCGTCTACCAAAAGATGCATGTGCATGCTTAAAACGCGTTTTCGCACGAATCCTTGCGCGGGTGCTAAAAAGAGCAGCATCGGCATGCTTAGCACGTCGTTTGGTAGAAATCCACGTGCGCGTTCTGCCAAAAGCACCATTTGCATGCACATCTTGTGGTTTTGCAGAAAACTTCATCCGCGTCTACCAAAAGATGCATGTGCATGCTTAAAACGCGTTTTCGCACGAATCCGTGCGCGGGTGCTAAAAAGAGCAGCATCGGCATGCTTAGCACGTTGTTTGGTAGAAATCCACGTGGGCGTTCTGCGAAAAGCACCATTTGCATGCACATCTTGTGGTTTTGCAGAAAACTTCAATCTCGTCTACCAAAAGATGCATGTGCATGCTTAAAACGCGTTTTCGCACAAATCCGTGCGCGGGTGCTAAAAAGAGCAGCATCGGCATGCTTAGCACGTCGTTTGGTAGAAATCCACGTGCGCGTTCTGCCAAAAGCACCATTTGCATGCACATCTTGTGGTTTTGCAGAAAACTTCATCCGCGTCTACCAAAAGATGCATGTTGCATGCTTAAAACGCGTTTTCGCGCGAATCCGTGCGCGGGTGCTAAAAAGAGCAGCATCGGCATGCTTAGCACGTCGTTTGGTAGAAATCCACGTGCGCGTTCTGCCAAAAGCACCATTTGCATGCACATCTTGTGGTTTTGCAGAAAACTTCAATCTCGTCTACCAAAAGATGCATGTGCATGCTTAAAACGCGTTTTCGCACGAATCCGTGCGCGGGTGCTAAAAAGAGCAGCATCGGCATGCTTAGCACGTTGTTTGGTAGAAATCCACGTGCGCGTTCTGCGAAAAGCACCATTTGCATGCACATCTTGTGGTTTTGCAGAAAACTTCAATCTCGTCTACCAAAAGATGCATGTGCATGCTTAAAACGCGTTTTCGCACAAATCCGTGCGCGGGTGCTAAAAAGAGCAGCATCGGCATGCTTAGCACGTCGTTTGGTAGAAATCCACGTGCGCGTTCTGCCAAGAGCACCATTTGCATGCACATCTTGTGGTTTTGCAGAAAACTTCATCCGCGTCTACCAAAAGATGCATGTGCATGCCTAAAACGCGTTTTCGCACGAATCCGTGCGCGGGTGCTAAAAAGAGCAGCATCGGCATGCTTAGCACGTCGTTTGGTAGAAATCCACGTGCGCGTTCTGCCAAAAGCACCATTTGCATGCACATCTTGTGGTTTTGCAGAAAACTTCATCCGCGTCTACCAAAAGATGCATGTGCATGCTTAAAACGCGTTTTCGCACGAATCCCTGCGCGGGTGCTAAAAAGAGCAGCATCGGCATGCTTAGCACGTTGTTTGGTAGAAATCCACGTGGGCGTTCTGCGAAAAGCACCATTTGCATGCACATCTTGTGGTTTTGCAGAAAACTTCAATCTCGTCTACCAAAAGATGCATGTGCATGCTTAAAACGCGTTTTCGCACAAATCCGTGCGCGGGTGCTAAAAAGAGCAGCATCGGCATGCTTAGCACGTCGTTTGGTAGAAATCCACGTGCGCGTTCTGCCAAAAGCACCATTTGCATGCACATCTTGTGGTTTTGCAGAAAACTTCATCCGCGTCTACCAAAAGATGCATGTTGCATGCTTAAAACGCGTTTTCGCGCGAATCCGTGCGCGGGTGCTAAAAAGAGCAGCATCGGCATGCTTAGCACGTCGTTTGGTAGAAATCCACGTGCGCGTTCTGCTAAAAGCACCATTTGCATGCACATCTTGTGGTTTTACAGAAAACTTCAATCTCGTCTACCAAAAGATGCATGTGCATGCTTAAAACGCGTTTTCGCACGAATCCGTGCGCGGGTGCTAAAAAGAGCAGCATCGGCATGCTTAGCACGTTGTTTGGTAGAAATCCACGTGCGCGTTCTGCGAAAAGCACCATTTGCATGCACATCTTGTGGTTTTGCAGAAAACTTCAATCTCGTCTACCAAAAGATGCATGTGCATGCTTAAAACGCGTTTTCGCACGAATCCGTGCGCGGGTGCTAAAAAGAGCAGCATCGGCATGCTTAGCACGTTGTTTGGTAGAAATCCACGTGCGCGTTCTGCGAAAAGCACCATTTGCATGCACATCTTGTGCTTTTGCAGAAAACTTCAATCTCGTCTACCAAAAGATGCATGTGCATGCTTAAAACGCGTTTTCGCACAAATCCGTGCGCGGGTGCTAAAAAGAGCAGCATCGGCATGCTTAGCACGTCGTTTGGTAGAAATCCACGTGCGCGTTCTGCCAAGAGCACCATTTGCATGCACATCTTGTGGTTTTGCAGAAAACTTCATCCGCGTCTACCAAAAGATGCATGTGCATGCTTAAAACGCGTTTTCGCACGAATCCGTGCGCGGGTGCTAAAAAGAGCAGCATCGGCATGCTTAGCACGTCGTTTGGTAGAAATCCACGTGCGCGTTCTGCCAAAAGCACCATTTGCATGCACATCTTGTGGTTTTGCAGAAAACTTCATCCGCGTCTACCAAAAGATGCATGTGCATGCTTAAAACGCGTTTTCGCACGAATCCGTGCGCGGGTGCTAAAAAGAGCAGCATCGGCATGCTTAGCACGTTGTTTGGTAGAAATCCACGTGCGCGTTCTGCGAAAAGCACCATTTGCATGCACATCTTGTGGTTTTGCAGAAAACTTCAATCTCGTCTACCAAAAGATGCATGTGCATGCTTAAAACGCGTTTTCGCACGAATCCGTGCGCGGGTGCTAAAAAGAGCAGCATCGGCATGCTTAGCACGTTGTTTGGTAGAAATCCACGTGCGCGTTCTGCGAAAAGCACCATTTGCATGCACATCTTGTGGTTTTGCGGAAAACTTCAATCTCGTCTACCAAAAGATGCATGTGCATGCTTAAAACGCGTTTTCGCACGAATCCGTGCGCGGGTGCTAAAAAGAGCAGCATCGGCATGTTTAGCACGTTGTTTGGTAGAAATCCACGTGCGCGTTCTGCGAAAAGCACCATTTGCATGCACATCTTGTGGTTTTGCAGAAAACTTCAATCTCGTCTACCAAAAGATGCATGTGCATGCTTAAAACGCGTTTTCGCACGAATCCTTGCACGGGTGCTAAAAAGAGCAGCATCGGCATGCTTAGCACGTCGTTTGGTAGAAATCCACGTGCGCGTTCTGCCAAGAGCACCATTTGCATGCACATCTTGTGGTTTTGCAGAAAACTTCATCCGCGTCTACCAAAAGATGCATGTGCATGCTTAAAACGCGTTTTCGCACGAATCCGTGCGCGGGTGCTAAAAAGAGCAGCATCGGCATGCTTAGCACGTCGTTTGGTAGAAATCCACGTGCGCGTTCTGCCAAAAGCACCATTTGCATGCACATCTTGTGGTTTTGCAGAAAACTTCATCCGCGTCTACCAAAAGATGCATGTGCATGCTTAAAACGCGTTTTCGCACGAATCCGTGCGCGGGTGCTAAAAAGAGCAGCATCGGCATGCTTAGCACGTCGTTTGGTAGAAATCCACGTGCGCGTTCTGCCAAAAGCACCATTTGCATGCACATCTTGTGGTTTTGCAGAAAACTTCATCCGCGTCTACCAAAAGATGCATGTGCATGCTTAAAACGCGTTTTCGCACGAATCCGTGCGCGGGTGCTAAAAAGAGCAGCATCGGCATGCTTAGCACGTTGTTTGGTAGAAATCCACGTGCACGTTCTGCGAAAAGCACCATTTGCATGCACATCTTGTGGTTTTGCAGAAAACTTCAATCTCGTCTACCAAAAGATGCATGTGCATGCTTAAAACGCGTTTTCGCACAAATTCGTGCGCGGGTGCTAAAAAGAGCAGCATCGGCATGCTTAGCACGTCGTTTGGTAGAAATCCACGTGCGCGTTCTGCCAAAAGCACCATTTGCATGCACATCTTGTGGTTTTGCAGAAAACTTCATCCGCGTCTACCAAAAGATGCATGTGCATGCTTAAAACGCGTTTTCGCGCGAATCCGTGCGCGGGTGCTAAAAAGAGCAGCATCGGCATGCTTAGCACGTCGTTTGGTAGAAATCCACGTGCGCGTTCTGCCAAAAGCACCATTTGCATGCACATCTTGTGGTTTTGCAGAAAACTTCAATCTCGTCTACCAAAAGATGCATGTGCATGCTTAAAACGCGTTTTCGCACGAATCCGTGCGCGGGTGCTAAAAAGAGCAGCATCGGCATGCTTAGCACGTTGTTTGGTAGAAATCCACGTGCGCGTTCTGCGAAAAGCACCATTTGCATGCACATCTTGTGGTTTTGCAGAAAACTTCAATCTCGTCTACCAAAAGATGCATGTGCATGCTTAAAACGCGTTTTCGCACGAATCCGTGCGCGGGTGCTAAAAAGAGCAGCATCGGCATGCTTAGCACGTTGTTTGGTAGAAATCCACGTGCGCGTTCTGCGAAAAGCACCATTTGCATGCACATCTTGTGGTTTTGCAGAAAACTTCAATCTCGTCTACCAAAAGATGCATGTGCATGCTTAAAACGCGTTTTCGCACGAATCCGTGCGCGGGTGCTAAAAAGAGCAGCATCGGCATGCTTAGCACGTTGTTTGGTAGAAATCCACGTGCGCGTTCTGCGAAAAGCACCATTTGCATGCACATCTTGTGGTTTTGCAGAAAACTTCAATCTCGTCTACCAAAAGATGCATGTGCATGCTTAAAACGCGTTTTCGCACAAATCCGTGCGCGGGTGCTAAAAAGAGCAGCATCGGCATGCTTAGCACGTTGTTTGGTAGAAATCCACGTGGGCGTTCTGCGAAAAGCACCATTTGCATGCACATCTTGTGGTTTTGCAGAAAACTTCAATCTCGTCTACCAAAAGATGCATGTGCATGCTTAAAACGCGTTTTCGCACGAATCCGTGCGCGGGTGCTAAAAAGAGCAGCATCGGCATGCTTAGCACGTTGTTTGGTAGAAATCCACGTGCGCGTTCTGCGAAAAGCACCATTTGCATGCACATCTTGTGGTTTTGCAGAAAACTTCAATCTCGTCTACCAAAAGATGCATGTGCATGCTTAAAACGCGTTTTCGCACGAATCCGTGCGCGGGTGCTAAAAAGAGCAGCATCGGCATGCTTAGCACGTTGTTTGGTAGAAATCCACGTGCGCGTTCTGCGAAAAGCACCATTTGCATGCACATCTTGTGGTTTTGCAGAAAACTTCAATCTCGTCTACCAAAAGATGCATGTGCATGCTTAAAACGCGTTTTCGCACAAATCCGTGCGCGGGTGCTAAAAAAAGCAGCATCGGCATGCTTAGCACGTCGTTTGGTAGAAATCCACGTGCGCGTTCTGCCAAGAGCACCATTTGCATGCACATTTGTGGTTTTGCAGAAAACTTCATCCGCGTCTACCAAAAGATGCATGTGCATGCTTAAAACGCGTTTTCGCACGAATCCGTGCGCGGGTGCTAAAAAGAGCAGCATCGGCATGCTTAGCACGTCGTTTGGTAGAAATCCACGTGCGCGTTCTGCCAAAAGCACCATTTGCATGCACATCTTGTGGTTTTGCAGAAAACTTCATCCGCGTCTACCAAAAGATGCATGTGCATGCTTAAAACGCGTTTTCGCACGAATCCGTGCGCGGGTGCTAAAAAGAGCAGCATCGGCATGCTTAGCACGTTGTTTGGTAGAAATCCACGTGCGCGTTCTGCGAAAAGCACCATTTGCATGCACATCTTGTGGTTTTGCAGAAAACTTCAATCTCGTCTACCAAAAGATGCATGTACATGCTTAAAACGCGTTTTCGCACAAATCCGTGCGCGGGTGCTAAAAAGAGCAGCATCGGCATGCTTAGCACGTCGTTTGGTAGAAATCCACGTGCGCGTTCTGCCAAAAGCACCATTTGCATGAACATCTTGTGGTTTTGCAGAAAACTTCATCCGCGTCTACCAAAAGATGCATGTGCATGCTTAAAACGCGTTTTCGCGCGAATCCGTGCGCGGGTGCTAAAAAGTGCAGCATCGGCATGCTTAGCACGTCGTTTGGTAGAAATCCACGTGCGCGTTCTGCCAAAAGCACCATTTGCATGCACATCTTGTGGTTTTGCAGAAAACTTCAATCTCGTCTACCAAAAGATGCATGTGCATGCTTAAAACGCGTTTTCGCACGAATCCGTGCGCGGGTGCTAAAAAGAGCAGCATCGGCATGCTTAGCACGTTGTTTGGTAGAAATCCACGTGCGCGTTCTGCGAAAAGCACCATTTGCATGCACATCTTGTGGTTTTGCAGAAAACTTCAATCTCGTCTACCAAAAGATGCATGTGCATGCTTAAAACGCGTTTTCGCACGAATCCGTGCGCGGGTGCTAAAAAGAGCAGCATCGGCATGCTTAGCACGTTGTTTGGTAGAAATCCACGTGCGCGTTCTGCGAAAAGCACCATTTGCATGCACATCTTGTGGTTTTGCAGAAAACTTCAATCTCGTCTACCAAAAGATGCATGTGCATGCTTAAAACGCGTTTTCGCACGAATCCGTGCGCGGGTGCTAAAAAGAGCAGCATCGGCATGCTTAGCACGTTGTTTGGTAGAAATCCACGTGCGCGTTCTGCGAAAAGCACCATTTGCATGCACATCTTGTGGTTTTGCAGAAAACTTCAATCTCGTCTACCAAAAGATGCATGTGCATGCTTAAAACGCGTTTTCGCACAAATCCGTGCGCGGGTGCTAAAAAGAGCAGCATCGGCATGCTTAGCACGTTGTTTGGTAGAAATCCACGTGGGCGTTCTGCGAAAAGCACCATTTGCATGCACATCTTGTGGTTTTGCAGAAAACTTCAATCTCGTCTACCAAAAGATGCATGTGCATGCTTAAAACGCGTTTTCGCACGAATCCGTGCGCGGGTGCTAAAAAGAGCAGCATCGGCATGCTTAGCACGTTGTTTGGTAGAAATCCACGTGCGCGTTCTGCCAAGAACACCATTTGCATGCACATCTTGTGGTTTTGCAGAAAACTTCATCCGCGTCTACCAAAAGATGCATGTGCATGCTTAAAACGCGTTTTCGCACGAATCCGTGCGCGGGTGCTAAAAAGAGCAGCATCGGCATGCTTAGCACGTCGTTTGGTAGAAATCCACGTGCGCGTTCTGCCAAAAGCACCATTTGCATGCACATCTTGTGGTTTTGCAGAAAACTTCATCCGCGTCTACCAAAAGATGCATGTGCATGCTTAAAACGCGTTTTCGCACGAATCCGTGCGCGGGTGCTAAAAAGAGCAGCATCGGCATGCTTAGCACGTTGTTTGGTAGAAATCCACGTGCGCGTTCTGCGAAAAGCACCATTTGCATGCACATCTTGTGGTTTTGCAGAAAACTTCAATCTCGTCTACCAAAAGATGCATGTGCATGCTTAAAACGCGTTTTCGCACAAATCCGTGCGCGGGTGCTAAAAAGAGCAGCATCGGCATGCTTAGCACGTCGTTTGGTAGAAATCCACGTGCGCGTTCTGCCAAGAGCACCATTTGCATGCACATCTTGTGGTTTTGCAGAAAACTTCATCCGCGTCTACCAAAAGATGCATGTGCATGCTTAAAACGCGTTTTCGCACGAATCCGTGCGCGGGTGCTAAAAAGAGCAGCATCGGCATGCTTAGGACGTTGTTTGGTAGAAATCCACGTGCGCGTTCTGCCAAAAGCACCATTTGCATGCACATCTTGTGGTTTTGCAGAAAACTTCATCCGCGTCTACCAAAAGATGCATGTGCATGCTTAAAACGCGTTTTCGCACGAATGCGTGCGCGGGTGCTAAAAAGAGCAGCATCGGCATTCTTAGCACGTTGTTTGGTAGAAATCCACGTGCGCGTTCTGCGAAAAGCACCATTTGCATGCACATCTTGTGGTTTTGCAGAAAACTTCAATCTCCTCTACCAAAAGATGCATGTGCATGCTTAAAACGCGTTTTCGCACGAATCCGTGCGCGGGTGCTAAAAAGAGCAGCATCGGCATGCTTAGCACGTTGTTTGGTAGAAATCCACGTGCGCGTTCTGCGAAAAGCACCATTTGCATGCACATCTTGTGGTTTTGCAGAAAACTTCAATCTCGTCTACCAAAAGATGCATGTGCATGCTTAAAACGCGTTTTCGCACAAATACGTGCGCGGGTGCTAAAAAGAGCAGCATCGGCATGCTTAGCACGTTGTTTGGTAGAAATCCACGTGGGCGTTCTGCGAAAAGCACCATTTGCATGCACATCTTGTGGTTTTGCAGAAAACTTCAATCTCGTCTACCAAAAGATGCATGTGCATGCTTAAAACGCGTTTTCGCACGAATCCGTGCGCGGGTGCTAAAAAGAGCAGCATCGGCATGCTTAGCACGTTGTTTGGTAGAAATCCACGTGCGCGTTCTGCGAAAAGCACCATTTGCATGCACATTATTGTGGTTTTGCAGAAAACTTCAATCTCGTCTACCAAAAGATGCTATGTGCATGCTTAAAACGCGTTTTCGCACGAATCCGTGCGCGGGTGCTAAAAAGAGCAGCATCGCATGCTTAGCACGTTGTTTGGTAGAAATCCACGTGCGCGTTCTGCGAAAAGCACCATTTGCATGCACATCTTGTGGTTTTGCAGAAAACTTCAATCTCGTCTACCAAAAGATGCATGTGCATGCTTAAAACGCGTTTTCGCACGAATCCGTGCGCGGGTGCTAAAAGAGCAGCATCGGCATGCTTAGCACGTTGTTTGGTAGAAATCCACGTGCGCGTTCTGCGAAAAGCACCATTTGCATGCACATCTGTCTCGCGTGTGTAAAACTTCAATCTCGTCTACCAAAAGATGCATGTGCATGCTTAAAACGCGTTTTCGCACGAATCCGTGCGCGGGTGCTAAAAAGAGCAGCATCGGCATGCTTAGCACGTTGTTTGGTAGAAATCCACGTGCGCGTTATGCGAAAAGCACCATTTGCATGCACATCTTGTGGTTTTGCAGAAAACTTCAATCTCGTCTACCAAAAGATGCATGTGCATGCTTAAAACGCGTTTTCGCACGAATCCGTGCGCGGGTGCTAAAAAGAGCAGCATCGGCATGCTTAGCACGTTGTTTGGTAGAAATCCACGTGCGCGTTCTGCGAAAAGCACCATTTGCATGCACATCTTGTGGTTTTGCAGAAAACTTCAATCTCGTCTAGCAAAAGATGCATGTGCATGCTTAAAACGCGTTTTCGCACGAATCCGTGCGCGGGTGCTAAAAAGAGCAGCATCGGCATGCTTAGCACGTTGTTTGGTAGAACTCCACGCGCGCGTTGTGCGAAAAGCACCATTTGCATGCACATCTTGTGGTTTTGCAGAAAACTTCAATCTCGTCTACCAAAAGATGCATGTGCATGCTTAAAACGCGTTTTCGCACGAATCCGTGCGCGGGTGCTAAAAAGAGCAGCATCGGCATGCTTAGCACGTCGTTTGGTAGAAATCCACGTGCGCGTTCTGCCAAGAGCACCATTTGCATGCACATCTTGTGGTTTTGCAGAAAACTTCATCCGCGTCTACCAAAAGATGCATGTGCATGCTTAAAACGCGTTTTCGCACAAATCTGTGCGCGGGTGCTAAAAAGAGCAGCATCGGCATGCTTAGCACGTCGTTTGGTAGAAATCCACGTGCGCGTTCTGCCAAGAGCACCATTTGCATGCACACCTTGTGGTTTTGCAGAAAACTTCATCCGCGTCTACCAAAAGATGCATGTGCATGCTTAAAACGCGTTTTCGCACGAATCCGTGCGCGGGTGCTAAAAAGAGCAGCATCGGCATGCTTAGCACGTCGTTTGGTGGAAATCCACGTGCGCGTTCTGCGAAAAGCACCATTTGCATGCACATCTTGTGGTTTTGCAGAAAACTTCATCCGCGTCTACCAAAAGATGCATGTGCAAGCTTAAAACGCGTTTTCGCACGAATCCGTGCGCGGGTGCTAAAAAGAGCAGCATCGGCATGCTTAGCACGTTGTTTGGTAGAAATCCACGTGCGCGTTCTGCGAAAAGCACCATTTGCATGCACATCTTGTGCTTTTGCAGAAAACTTCAATCTCGTCTACCAAAAGATGCATGTGCATGCTTAAAACGCGTTTTCGCACAATCCGTGCGCGGGTGCTAAAAAGAGCAGCATCGGCATGCTTAGCACGTCGTTTGGTAGAAATCCACGTGCGCGTTCTGCCAAGAGCACCATTTGCATGCACATCTTGTGGTTTTGCAGAAAACTTCATCCGCGTCTACCAAAAGATGCATGTGCATGCTTAAAACGCGTTTTCGCACGAATCCGTGCGCGGGTGCTAAAAAGAGCAGCATCGGCATGCTTAGCACGTCGTTTGGTAGAAATCCACGTGCGCGTTCTGCCAAAAGCACCATTTGCATGCACACCTTGTGGTTTTGCAGAAAACTTCATCCGCGGCTACCAAAAGATGCATGTGCATGCTTAAAACGCGTTTTCGCACGAATCCGTGCGCGGGTGCTAAAAAGAGCAGCATCGGCATGCTTAGCACGTTGTTTGGTAGAAATCCACGTGCGCGTTCTGCGAAAAGCACCATTTGCATGCACATCTTGTGGTTTTGCAGAAAACTTCAATCTCGTCTACCAAAAGATGCATGTGCATGCTTAAAACGCGTTTTCGCACGAATCCGTGCGCAGGTGCTAAAGAGAGCAGCATCGGCATGCTTAGCACGTTGTTTGGTAGAAATCCACGTGCGCGTTCGGCGAAAAGCACCATTTGCATTCACATCTTGTGGTTTTGCAGAAAACTTCAATCTCGTCTACCAAAAGATGCATGTGCATGTTTAAAACGCGTTTTCGCACGAATCCGTGCGCGGGTGCTAAAAAGAGCAGCATCGGCATGCTTAGCACGTTGTTTGGTAGAAATCCACGTGCGCGTTCTGCGAAAAGTACCATTTGCATGCACATCTTGTGGTTTTGCAGAAAACTTCAATCTCGTCTACCAAAAGATGCATGTGCATGCTTAAAACGCGTTTTCGCACGAATCCGTGCGCGGGTGCTAAAAAGAGCAGCATCGGCATGCTTAGCACGTTGTTTGGTAGAAATCCACGTGCGCGTTCTGCGAAAAGCACCATTTGCATGCACATCTTGTGGTTTTGCAGAAAACTTCATCCGCGTCTACCAAAAGATGCATGTGCATGCTTAAAACGCGTTTTCGCACGAATCCGTGCGCGGGTGCTAAAAAGAGCAGCATCGGCATGCTTAGCACGTTGTTTGGTAGAAATCCACGTGCGCGTTCTGCGAAAAGCACCATTTGCATGCACATCTTGTGGTTTTGCAGAAAACTTCAATCTCGTCTACCAAAAGATGCATGTGCATGCTTAAAACGCGTTTTCGCACGAATCCATGCGCGGGTGCTAAAAAGAGCAGCATCGGCATGCTTAGCACGTTGTTTGGTAGAAATCCACGTGCGCGTTCTGCGAAAAGCACCATTTGCATGCACATCTTGTGGTTTTGCAGAAAACTTCAATCTCCTCTACCAAAAGATGCATGTGCATGCTTAAAACGCGTTTTCGCACGAATCCGTGCGCGGGTGCTAAAAAGAGCAGCATCGGCATGCTTAGCACGTCGTTTGGTAGAAATCCACGTGCGCGTTCTGCCAAAAGCACCATTTGCATGCACATCTTGTGGTATTGCAGAAAACTTCAATCTCGTCTACCAAAAGATGCATGTGCATGCTTAAAACGCGTTTTCGCACGAATCCGTGCGCGGGTGCTAAAAAGAGCAGCATCGGCATGCTTAGCACGTTGTTTGGTAGAAATCCACGTGCGCGTTCTGCGAAAAGCACCATTTGCATGCACATCTTGTGGTTTTGCAGAAAACTTCAATCTCGTCAACCAAAAGATGCATGTGAATGCTTAAAACGCGTTTTCGCACAAATCCGTGCGCGGGTGCTAAAAAGAGCAGCATCGGCATGCTTAGCACGTTGTTTGGTAGAAATCCACGTGCGCGTTCTGCGAAAAGCACCATTTGCATGCACATCTTGTGGTTTTGCAGAAAACTTCAATCTCGTCTACCAAAAGATGCATGTGCATGCTTAAAACGCGTTTTCGCACGAACCCGTGCGCGGGTGCTAAAAAGAGCAGCATCGGCATGCTTAGCACGTTGTTTGGTAGAAATCCACGTGCGCGTTTTGCGAAAAGCACCGTTTGCATGCACATCTTGTGGTTTTGCAGAAAACTTCAATCTCGTCTACCAAAAGATGCATGTGCATGCTTAAAACGCGTTTTCGCACAAATCCGTGCGCGGGTGCTAAAAAGAGCAGCATCGGCATGCTTAGCACGTCGTTTGGTAGAAATCCACGTGCGCGTTCTGCCAAAAGCACCATTTGCATGCACATCTTGTGCTTTTGCAGAAAACTTCAATCTCGTCTACCAAAAGATGCATGTGCATGCTTAAAACGCGTTTTCGCACAAATCCGTGCGCGGGTGCTAAAAAGAGCAGCATCGGCATGCTTAGCACGTCGTTTGGTAGAAATCCACGTGCGCGTTCTGCCAAGAGCACCATTTGCATGCACATCTTGTGGTTTTGCAGAAAACTTCATCCGCGTCTACCAAAAGATGCATGTGCATGCTTAAAACGCGTTTTCGCACGAATCCGTGCGCGGGTGCTAAAAAGAGCAGCATCGGCATGCTTAGCACGTTGTTTGGTAGAAATCCACGTGCGCGTTCTGCGAAAAGTACCATTTGCATGCACATCTTGTGGTTTTGCAGAAAACTTCAATCTCGTCTACCAAAAGATGCATGTGCATGCTTAAAACGCGTTTTCGCACGAATCCGCGCGCGGGTGCTAAAAAGAGCAGCATCGGCATGCTTAGCACGTTGTTTGGTAGAAATCCACGTGCGCGTTCTGCGAAAAGCACCATTTGCATGCACATCTTGTGGTTTTGCAGAAAACTTCATCCGCGTCTACCAAAAGATGCATGTGCATGCTTAAAACGCGTTTTCGCACGAATCCGTGCGCGGGTGCTAAAAAGAGCAGCATCGGCATGCTTAGCACGTTGTTTGGTAGAAATCCACGTGCGCGTTCTGCGAAAAGCACCATTTGCATGCACATCTTGTGGTTTTGCAGAAAACTTCAATCTCGTCTACCAAAAGATGCATGTGCATGCTTAAAACGCGTTTTCGCACGAATCCATGCGCGGGTGCTAAAAAGAGCAGCATCGGCATGCTTAGCACGTTGTTTGGTAGAAATCCACGTGCGCGTTCTGCGAAAAGCACCATTTGCATGCACATCTTGTGGTTTTGCAGAAAACTTCAATCTCCTCTACCAAAAGATGCATGTGCATGCTTAAAACGCGTTTTCGCACGAATCCGTGCGCGGGTGCTAAAAAGAGCAGCATCGGCATGCTTAGCACGTCGTTTGGTAGAAATCCACGTGCGCGTTCTGCCAAAAGCACCATTTGCATGCACATCTTGTGGTATTGCAGAAAACTTCAATCTCGTCTACCAAAAGATGCATGTGCATGCTTAAAACGCGTTTTCGCACGAATCCGTGCGCGGGTGCTAAAAAGAGCAGCATCGGCATGCTTAGCACGTTGTTTGGTAGAAATCCACGTGCGCGTTCTGCGAAAAGCACCATTTGCATGCACATCTTGTGGTTTTGCAGAAAACTTCAATCTCGTCAACCAAAAGATGCATGTGAATGCTTAAAACGCGTTTTCGCACAAATCCGTGCGCGGGTGCTAAAAAGAGCAGCATCGGCATGCTTAGCACGTTGTTTGGTAGAAATCCACGTGCGCGTTCTGCGAAAAGCACCATTTGCATGCACATCTTGTGGTTTTGCAGAAAACTTCAATCTCGTCTACCAAAAGATGCATGTGCATGCTTAAAACGCGTTTTCGCACGAACCCGTGCGCGGGTGCTAAAAAGAGCAGCATCGGCATGCTTAGCACGTTGTTTGGTAGAAATCCACGTGCGCGTTTTGCGAAAAGCACCGTTTGCATGCACATCTTGTGGTTTTGCAGAAAACTTCAATCTCGTCTACCAAAAGATGCATGTGCATGCTTAAAACGCGTTTTCGCACAAATCCGTGCGCGGGTGCTAAAAAGAGCAGCATCGGCATGCTTAGCACGTCGTTTGGTAGAAATCCACGTGCGCGTTCTGCCAAAAGCACCATTTGCATGCACATCTTGTGCTTTTGCAGAAAACTTCAATCTCGTCTACCAAAAGATGCATGTGCATGCTTAAAACGCGTTTTCGCACAAATCCGTGCGCGGGTGCTAAAAAGAGCAGCATCGGCATGCTTAGCACGTCGTTTGGTAGAAATCCACGTGCGCGTTCTGCCAAGAGCACCATTTGCATGCACATCTTGTGGTTTTGCAGAAAACTTCATCCGCGTCTACCAAAAGATGCATGTGCATGCTTAAAACGCGTTTTCGCACGAATCCGTGCGCGGGTGCTAAAAAGAGCAGCATCGGCATGCTTAGCACGTCGTTTGGTAGAAATCCACGTGCGCGTTCTGCCAAGAGCACCATTTGCATGCACATCTTGTGGTTTTGCAGAAAACTTCATCCGCGTCTACCAAAAGATGCATGTGCATGCTTAAAGCGCGTTTTCGCACGAATCCGTGCGCGGGTGCTAAAAAGAGCAGCATCGGCATGCTTAGCACGTCGTTTGGTAGAAATCCACGTGCGCGTTCTGCCAAAAGCACCATTTGCATGCACATCTTGTGGTATTGCAGAAAACTTCAATCTCGTCTACGAAAAGATGCATGTGCATGCTTAAAACGCGTTTTCGCACGAATCCGTGCGCGGGTGCTAAAAAGAGCAGCATCGGCATGCTTAGCACGTTGTTTGGTAGAAATCCACGTGCACGTTCCGCGAAAAGCACCATTTGCATGCACATCTTGTGGTTTTGCAGAAAACTTCAATCTCCTCTACCAAAAGATGCATGTGCATGCTTAAAACGCGTTTTCGCACGAATCCGTGCGCGGGTGCTAAAAAGAGCAGCATCGGCATGCTTAGCACGTCGTTTGGTAGAAATCCACGTGCGCGTTCTGCCAAAAGCACCATTTGCATGCACATCTTGTGGTATTGCAGAAAACTTCAATCTCGTCTACCAAAAGATGCATGTGCATGCTTAAAACGCGTTTTCGCACGAATCCGTGCGCGGGTGCTAAAAAGAGCAGCATCGGCATGCTTAGCACGTTGTTTGGTAGAAATCCACGTGCGCGTTCTGCGAAAAGCACCATTTGCATGCACATCTTGTGGTTTTGCAGAAAACTTCAATCTCGTCAACCAAAAGATGCATGTGAATGCTTAAAACGCGTTTTCGCACAAATCCGTGCGCGGGTGCTAAAAAGAGCAGCATCGGCATGCTTAGCACGTTGTTTGGTAGAAATCCACGTGCGCGTTCTGCGAAAAGCACCATTTGCATGCACATCTTGTGGTTTTGCAGAAAACTTCAATCTCGTCTACCAAAAGATGCATGTGCATGCTTAAAACGCGTTTTCGCACGAACCCGTGCGCGGGTGCTAAAAAGAGCAGCATCGGCATGCTTAGCACGTTGTTTGGTAGAAATCCACGTGCGCGTTTTGCGAAAAGCACCGTTTGCATGCACATCTTGTGGTTTTGCAGAAAACTTCAATCTCGTCTACCAAAAGATGCATGTGCATGCTTAAAACGCGTTTTCGCACAAATCCGTGCGCGGGTGCTAAAAAGAGCAGCATCGGCATGCTTAGCACGTCGTTTGGTAGAAGTCCACGTGCGCGTTCTGCCAAAAGCACCATTTGCATGCACATCTTGTGCTTTTGCAGAAAACTTCAATCTCGTCTACCAAAAGATGCATGTGCATGCTTAAAACGCGTTTTCGCACAAATCCGTGCGCGGGTGCTAAAAAGAGCAGCATCGGCATGCTTAGCACGTCGTTTGGTAGAAATCCACGTGCGCGTTCTGCCAAGAGCACCATTTGCATGCACATCTTGTGGTTTTGCAGAAAACTTCATCCGCGTCTACCAAAAGATGCATGTGCATGCTTAAAACGCGTTTTCGCACGAATCCGTGCGCGGGTGCTAAAAAGAGCAGCATCGGCATGCTTAGCACGTCGTTTGGTAGAAATCCACGTGCGCGTTCTGCCAAGAGCACCATTTGCATGCACATCTTGTGGTTTTGCAGAAAACTTCATCCGCGTCTACCAAAAGATGCATGTGCATGCTTAAAGCGCGTTTTCGCACGAATCCGTGCGCGGGTGCTAAAAAGAGCAGCATCGGCATGCTTAGCACGTCGTTTGGTAGAAATCCACGTGCGCGTTCTGCCAAAAGCACCATTTGCATGCACATCTTGTGGTATTGCAGAAAACTTCAATCTCGTCTACGAAAAGATGCATGTGCATGCTTAAAACGCGTTTTCGCACGAATCCGTGCGCGGGTGCTAAAAAGAGCAGCATCGGCATGCTTAGCACGTTGTTTGGTAGAAATCCACGTGCACGTTCTGCGAAAAGCACCATTTGCATGCACATCTTGTGGTTTTGCAGAAAACTTCAATCTCGTCTACCAAAAGATGCATGTGCATGCTTAAAACGCGTTTTCGCACAAATACGTGCGCGGGTGCTAAAAAGAGCAGCATCGGCATGCTTAGCACGTTGTTTGGTAGAAATCCATGTGGGCGTTCTGCGAAAAGCACCATTTGCATGCACATCTTGTGGTTTTGCAGAAAACTTCAATCTCGTCTACCAAAAGATGCATGTGCATGCTTAAAACGCGTTTTCGCACGAACCCATGCGCGGGTGCTAAAAAGAGCAGCATCGGCATGCTTAGCACGTTGTTTGGTAGAAATCCACGTGCGCGTTCTGCGAAAAGCACCATTTGCATGCACATATTGTGGTTTTGCAGAAAACTTCAATCTCGTCTACCAAAAGATGCATGTGCATGCTTAAAACGCGTTTTCGCACGAATCCGTGCGCGGGTGCTAAAAAGAGCAGCATCGGCATGCTTAGCACGTTGTTTGGTAGAAATCCACGTGCGCGTTCTGCGAAAAGCACCATTTGCATGCACATCTTGTGGTTTTGCAGAAAACTTCAATCTCGTCTACCAAAAGATGCATGTGCATGCTTAAAACGCGTTTTCGCACGAATCCGTGCGCGGGTGCTAAAAAGAGCAGCATCGGCATGCTTAGCACGTTGTTTGGTAGAAATCCACGTGCGCGTTCTGCGAAAAGCACCATTTGCATGCACATCTTGTGGTTTTGCAGAAAACTTCAATCTCGTCTACCAAAAGATGCATGTGTATGCTTAAAACGCGTTTTCGCACGAATCCGTGCGCGGGTGCTAAAAAGAGCAGCATCGGCATGCTTAGCACGTTGTTTGGTAGAAATCCACGTGCGCGTTCTGCGAAAAGCACCATTTGCATGCACATCTTGTGGTTTTGCAGAAAACTTCAATCTCGTCTACCAAAAGATGCATGTGCATGCTTAAAACGCGTTTTCGCACAAATACGTGCGCGGGTGCTAAAAAGAGCAGCATCGGCATGCTTAGCACGTTGTTTGGTAGAAATCCACGTGGGCGTTCTGCGAAAAGCACCATTTGCATGCACATCTTGTGGTTTTGCAGAAAACTTCAATCTCGTCTACCAAAAGATGCATGTGCATGCTTAAAACGCGTTTTCGCACGAACCCATGCGCGGGTGCTAAAAAGAGCAGCATCGGCATGCTTAGCACGTTGTTTGGTAGAAATCCACGTGCGCGTTCTGCGAAAAGCACCATTTGCATGCACATATTGTGGTTTTGCAGAAAACTTCAATCTCGTCTACCAAAAGATGCATGTGCATGCTTAAAACGCGTTTTCGCACGAATCCGTGCGCGGGTGCTAAAAAGAGCAGCATCGGCATGCTTAGCACGTTGTTTGGTAGAAATCCACGTGCGCGTTCTGCGAAAAGCACCATTTGCATGCACATCTTGTGGTTTTGCAGAAAACTTCAATCTCGTCTACCAAAAGATGCATGTGCATGCTTAAAACGCGTTTTCGCACGAATCCGTGCGCGGGTGCTAAAAAGAGCAGCATCGGCATGCTTAGCACGTTGTTTGGTAGAAATCCACGTGCGCGTTCTGCGAAAAGCACCATTTGCATGCACATCTTGTGGTTTTGCAGAAAACTTCAATCTCGTCTACCAAAAGATGCATGTGTATGCTTAAAACGCGTTTTCGCACGAATCCGTGCGCGGGTGCTAAAAAGAGCAGCATCGGCATGCTTAGCACGTTGTTTGGTAGAAATCCACGTGCGCGTTCTGCGAAAAGCACCATTTGCATGCACATCTTGTGGTTTTGCAGAAAACTTCAATCTCGTCTACCAAAAGATGCATGTGCATGCTTAAAACGCGTTTTCGCACCAATCCGTGCGCGGGTGCTAAAAAGAGCAGCATCGGCATGCTTAGCACGTTGTTTGGTAGAAATCCACGTGGGCGTTCTGCGAAAAGCACCATTTGCATGCACATCTTGTGGTTTTGCAGAAAACTTCAATCTCGTCTACCAAAAGATGCATGTGCATGCTTAAAACGCGTTTTCGCACGAATCCGTGCGCGGGTGCTAAAAAGAGCAGCATCGGCATGCTTAGCACGTTGTTTGGTAGAAATCCACGTGCGCGTTCTGCGAAAAGCACCATTTGCATGCACATCTTGTGGTTTTGCAGAAAACTTCAATCTCGTCTACCACAAGATGCATGTGCATGCTTAAAACGCCTTTTCGCACAAATACGTGCGCGGGTGCTAAAAAGAGTAGCATCGGCATGCTTAGCACGTTGTCTGGTAGAAATCCACGTGGGCGTTCTGCGAAAAGCACCATTTGCATGCACATCTTGTGGTTTTGCAGAAAACTTCAATCTCGTCTACCAAAAGATGCATGTGCATGCTTAAAACGCGTTTTCGCACGAACCCGTGCGCGGGTGCTAAAAAGAGCAGCATCGGCATGCTTAGCACGTTGTTTGGTAGAAATCCACGTGCGCGTTCTGCGAAAAGCACCATTTGCATGCACATATTGTGGTTTTGCAGAAAACTTCAATCTCGTCTTCCAAAAGATGCATGTGCATGCTTAAAACGCGTTTTCGCACGAATCCGTGCGCGGGTGCTAAAAAGAGCAGCATCGGCATGCTTAGCACGTTGCTTGGTAGAAATCCACGTGCGCGTTCTGCGAAAAGCACCATTTGCATGCACATCTTGTGGTTTTGCAGAAAACTTCAATCTCGTCTACCAAAAGATGCATGTGCATGCTTAAAACGCGTTTTCGCACGAATCCGTGCGCGGGTGCTAAAAAGAGCAGCATCGGCATGCTTAGCACGTTGTTTGGTAGAACTCCACGTGCGCGTTGTGCGAAAAGCACCATTTGCATGCACATCTTGCGGTTTTGCAGAAAACTTCAATCTCGTCTACCAAAAGATGCATGTGCATGCTTAAAACGCGTTTTCGCACGAATCCGTGCGCGGGTGCTAAAAAGAGCAGCATCGGCATGCTTAGCACGTCGTTTGGTAGAAATCCACGTGCGCGTTCTGCCAAGAGCACCATTTGCATGCACATCTTGTGGTTTTGCAGAAAACTTCATCCGCGTCTACCAAAAGATGCATGTGCATGCTTAAAACGCGTTTTCGCACGAATCCGTGCGCGGGTGCTAAAAAGAGCAGCATCGGCATGCTTAGCACGTTGTTTGGTAGAAATCCCCGTGCGCGTTCTGCGAAAAGCACCATTTGCATGCACATCTTGTGGTTTTGCAGAAAACTTCATCCGCGTCTACCAAAAGATGCATGTGCAAGCTTAAAACGCGTTTTCGCACGAATCCGTGCGCGGGTGCTAAAAAGAGCAGCATCGGCATGCTTAGCACGTTGTTTGGTAGAAATCCACGTGCGCGTTCTGCGAAAAGCACCATTTGCATGCACATCTTGTGCTTTTGCAGAAAACTTCAATCTCGTCTACCAAAAGATGCATGTGCATGCTTAAAACGCGTTTTCGCACGAATCCGTGCGCGGGTGCTAAAAAGAGCAGCATCGGCATGCTTAGCACGTCGTTTGGTAGAAATCCACGCGCGCGTTCTGCCAAAAGCACCATTTGCATGCACATCTTGTGGTTTTGCAGAAAACTTCATCCGCGTCTACCAAAAGATGCATGTGCATGCTTAAAACGCGTTTTAGCACGAATCCGTGCGCGGGTGCTAAAAAGAGCAGCATCGGCATGCTTAGCACGTTGTTTGGTAGAAATCCACGTGCGCGTTCTGCGAAAAGCACCATTTGCATGCACATCTTGTGGTTTTGCAGAAAACTTCAATCTCGTCTACCAAAAGATGCATGTGCATGCTTAAAACGCGTTTTCGCACAAATCCGTGCGCGGGTGCTAAAAAGAGCAGCATCGGCATGCTTAGCACGTCGTTTGGTAGAAATCCACGTGCGCGTTCTGCCAAGAGCACCATTTGCATGCACATCTTGTGGTTTTGCAGAAAACTTTATCCGCGTCTACCAAAAGATGCATGTGCATGCTTAAAACGCGTTTTCGCACGAATCCGTGCGCGGGTGCTAAAAAGAGCAGCATCGGCATGCTTAGCACGTCGTTTGGTAGAAATCCACGTGCGCGTTCTGCCAAAAGCACCATTTGCATGCACATCTTGTGGTTTTGCAGAAAACTTCATCCGCGTCTACCAAAAGATGCATGTGCAAGCTTAAAACGCGTTTTCGCATGAATCCGTGCGCGGGTGCTAAAAAGAGCAGCATCGGCATGCTTAGCACGTTGTTTGGTAGAAATCCACGTGCGCGTTCTGCGAAAAGCACCATTTGCATGCACATCTTGTGCTTTTGCAGAAAACTTCAATCTCGTCTACCAAAAGATGCATGTGCATGCTTAAAACGCGTTTTCGCACAAATCCGTGCGCGGGTGCTAAAAAGAGCAGCATCGGCATGCTTAGCACGTCGTTTGGTAGAAATCCACGTGCGCGTTCTGCCAAGAGCACCATTTGCATGCACATCTTGTGGTTTTGCAGAAAACTTCATCCGCGTCTACCAAAAGATGCATGTGCATGCTTAAAACGCGTTTTCGCACGAATCCGTGCGCGGGTGCTAAAAAGAGCAGCATCGGCATGCTTAGCACGTCGTTTGGTAGAAATCCACGTGCGCGTTCTGCCAAGAGCACCATTTGCATGCACATCTTGTGGTTTTGCAGAAAACTTCATCCGCGTCTACCAAAAGATGCATGTGCATGCTTGAAACGCGTTTTCGCACGAATCCGTGCGCGGGTGCTAAAAAGAGCAGCATCGGCATGCTTAGCACGTTGTTTGGTAGAAATCCACGTGCGTGCTCTGCGAAAAGCACCATTTGCATGCACATCTTGTGGTTTTGCAGAAAACTTTAATCTCCTCTACCAAAAGATGCGTGTGCATGCTTAAAACGCGTTTTCGCACGAATCCGTGCGCGGGTGCTAAAAAGAGCAGCATCGGCATGCTTAGCACGTTGTTTGGTAGAAATCCACGTGCGCGTTCTGCGAAAAGCACCATTTGCATGCACATCTTGTGGTTTTGCAGAAAACTTCAATCTCGTCTACCAAAAGATGCATGTGCATGCTTAAAACGCGTTTTCGCACGAATCCGTGCGCGGGTGCTAAAAAGAGCAGCATCGGCATGCTTAGCACGTTGTTTGGTAGAAATCCACGTGCGCGTTCTGCGAAAAGCACCATTTGCATGCACATCTTGTGGTTTTGCAGAAAACTTTATCCGCGTCTACCAAAAGATGCATGTGCATGCTTAAAACGCGTTTTCGCACGAATCCGTGCGCGGGTGCTAAAAAGAGCAGCATCGGCATGCTTAGCACGTCGTTTGGTAGAAATCCACGTGCGCGTTCTGCCAAAAGCACCATTTGCATGCACATCTTGTGGTTTTGCAGAAAACTTCATCCGCGTCTACCAAAAGATGCATGTGCAAGCTTAAAACGCGTTTTCGCAAGAATCCGTGCGCGGGTGCTAAAAAGAGCAGCATCGGCATGCTTAGCACGTTGTTTGGTAGAAATCCACGTGCGCGTTCTGCGAAAAGCACCATTTGCATGCACATCTTGTGCTTTTGCAGAAAACTTCAATCTCGTCTACCAAAAGATGCATGTGCATGCTTAAAACGCGTTTTCGCACAAATCCGTGCGCGGGTGCTAAAAAGAGCAGCATCGGCATGCTTAGCACGTCGTTTGGTAGAAATCCACGTGCGCGTTCTGCCAAGAGCACCATTTGCATGCACATCTTGTGGTTTTGCAGAAAACTTCATCCGCGTCTACCAAAAGATGCATGTGCATGCTTAAAACGCGTTTTCGCACGAATCCGTGCGCGGGTGCTAAAAAGAGCAGCATCGGCATGCTTAGCACGTCGTTTGGTAGAAATCCACGTGCGCGTTCTGCCAAGAGCACCATTTGCATGCACATCTTGTGGTTTTGCAGAAAACTTCATCCGCGTCTACCAAAAGATGCATGTGCATGCTTGAAACGCGTTTTCGCACGAATCCGTGCGCGGGTGCTAAAAAGAGCAGCATCGGCATGCTTAGCACGTTGTTTGGTAGAAATCCACGTGCGCGCTCTGCGAAAAGCACCATTTGCATGCACATCTTGTGGTTTTGCAGAAAACTTTAATCTCCTCTACCAAAAGATGCGTGTGCATGCTTAAAACGCGTTTTCGCACGAATCCGTGCGCGGGTGCTAAAAAGAGCAGCATCGGCATGCTTAGCACGTTGTTTGGTAGAAATCCACGTGCGCGTTCTGCGAAAAGCACCATTTGCATGCACATCTTGTGGTTTTGCAGAAAACTTCAATCTCGTCTACCAAAAGATGCATGTGCATGCTTAAAACGCGTTTTCGCACGAATCCGTGCGCGGGTGCTAAAAAGAGCAGCATCGGCATGCTTAGCACGTTGTTTGGTAGAAATCCACGTGCGCGTTCTGCGAAAAGCACCATTTGCATGCACATCTTGTGGTTTTGCAGAAAACTTCAATCTCGTCTACCAAAAGATGCATGTGCATGCTTAAAACGCGTTTTCGCACAAATCCGTGCGCGGGTGCTAAAAATAGCAGCATCGGCATGCTTAGCACGTCGTTTGGAAGAAATCCACGTGCGCGTTCTGCCAAGAGCACCATTTGCATGCACATCTTGTGGTTTTGCAGAAAACTTCATCCGCGTCTACCAAAAGATGCATGTGCATGCTTAAAACGCGTTTTCGCACGAATCCGTGCGCGGGTGCTAAAAAGAGCAGCGTCGGCATGCTTAGCACGTCGTTTGGTAGAAATCCATGTGCGCGTTCTGCCAAAAGCACCATTTGCATGCACATCTTGTGGTTTTGCAGAAAACTTCAATCTCGTCTACCAAAAGATGCATGTGCATGCTTAAAACGCGTTTTCACACGAATCCGTGCGCGGGTGCTAAAAAGAGCAGCATCGGCATGCCTAGCACGTTGTTTGGTAGAAATCCACGTGCGCGTTCTGCGAAAAGCACCATTTGCATGCACATCTTGTGGTTTTGCAGAAAACTTCAATCTCGTCTACCAAAAGATGCATGTGCAAGCTTAAAACGCGTTTTCGCACGAATCCGTGCGCGATTGCTAAAAAGAGCAGCATCGGCATGCTTAGCACGTTGTTTGGTAGAAATCCACGTGCGCGTTCTGCGAAAAGCACCATTTGCATGCACATCTTGTGCTTTTGCAGAAAACTTCAATCTCGTCTACCAAAAGATGCATGTGCATGCTTAAAACGCGTTTTCGCACAAATCCGTGCGCGGGTGCTAAAAAGAGCAGCATCGGCATGCTTAGCACGTCGTTTGGTAGAAATCCACGTGCGCGTTCTGCCAAGAGCACCATTTGCATGCACATCTTGTGGTTTTGCAGAAAACTTTATCCGCGTCTACCAAAAGATGCATGTGCATGCTTAAAACGCGTTTTCGCACGAATCCGTGCGCGGGTGCTAAAAAGAGCAGCATCGGCATGCTTAGCACGTCGTTTGGTAGAAATCCACGTGCGCGATCTGCCAAAAGCACCATTTGCATGCACATCTTGTGGTTTTGCAGAAAACTTCATCCGCGTCTACCAAAAGATGCATGTGCATGCTTAAAACGCGTTTTAGCACGAATCCGTGCGCGGGTGCTAAAAAGAGCAGCATCGGCATGCTTAGCACGTTGTTTGGTAGAAATCCACGTGCGCGTTCTGCGAAAAGCACCATTTGCATGCACATTTTGTGGTTTTGCAGAAAACTTCAATCTCGTCTACCAAAAGATGCATGTGCATGCTTAAAACGCGTTTTCGCACAAATCCGTGCGCGGGTGCTAAAAAGAGCAGCATCGGCATGCTTAGCACGTCGTTTGGTAGAAATCCACGTGCGCGTTCTGCCAAGAGCACCATTTGCATGCACATCTTGTGGTTTTGCAGAAAACTTTATCCGCGTCTACCAAAAGATGCATGTGCATGCTTAAAACGCGTTTTCGCACGAATCCGTGCGCGGGTGCTAAAAAGAGCAGCATCGGCATGCTTAGCACGTCGTTTGGTAGAAATCCACGTGCGCGTTCTGCCAAAAGCACCATTTGCATGCACATCTCGTGGTTTTGCAGAAAACTTCATCCGCGTCTACCAAAAGATACATGTGCAAGCTTAAAACGCGTTTTCGCAAGAATCCGTGCGCGGGTGCTAAAAAGAGCAGCATCGGCATGCTTAGCACGTTGTTTGGTAGAAATCCACGTGCGCGTTCTGCGAAAAGCACCATTTGCATGCACATCTTGTGCTTTTGCAGAAAACTTCAATCTCGTCTACCAAAAGATGCATGTGCATGCTTAAAACGCGTTTTCGCACAAATCCGTGCGCGGGTGCTAAAAAGAGCAGCATCGGCATGCTTAGCACGTCGTTTGGTAGAAATCCACGTGCGCGTTCTGCCAAGAGCACCATTTGCATGCACATCTTGTGGTTTTGCAGAAAACTTCATCCGCGTCTACCAAAAGATGCATGTGCATGCTTAAAACGCGTTTTCGCACGAATCCGTGCGCGGGTGCTAAAAAGAGCAGCATCGGCATGCTTAGCACGTCGTTTGGTAGAAATCCACGTGGGCGTTCTGCCAAGAGCACCATTTGTATGCACATCTTGTGGTTTTGCAGAAAACTTCATCCGCGTCTACCAAAAGATGCATGTGCATGCTTAAAGCGCGTTTTCGCACGAATCCGTGCGCGGGTGCTAAAAAGAGCAGCATCGGCATGCTTAGCACGTCGTTTGGTAGAAATCCACGTGCGCGTTCTGCCAAAAGCACCATTTGCATGCACATCTTGTGGTATTGCAGAAAACTTCAATCTCGTCTACCAAAAGATGCATGTGCATGCTTAAAACGCGTTTTCGCACGAATCCGTGCGCGGGTGCTAAAAAGAGCAGCATCGGCATGCTTAGCACGTTGTTTGGTAGAAATCCACGTGCGCGTTCTGCGAAAAGAACCATTTGCATGCACATCTTGTGGTTTTGCAGAAAACTTCAATCTCGTCTACGAAAAGATGCATGTGCATGCTTAAAACGCGTTTTCGCACGAATCTGTGCGCGGGTGCTAAAAAGAGCAGCATCGGCATGCTTAGCACGTTGTTTGGTAGAAATCCACGTGCGCGTTCTGCGAAAAGAACCATTTGCATGCACATCTTGTGGTTTTGCAGAAAACTTCAATCTCCTCTACCAAAAGATGCATGTGCATGCTTAAAACACGTTTTCGCACGAATCCGTGCGCGGGTGCTAAAAAGAGCAGCATCGCATGCTTAGCACGTTGTTTGGTAGAAATCCACGTGCGCGTTCTGCGAAAAGCACCATTTGCATGCACATCTTGTGGTTTTGCAGAAAACTTCAATCTCGTCTACCAAAAGATGCATGTGCATGCTTAAAACGCGTTTTCGCACAAATACGTGCGCGGGTGCTAAAAAGAGCAGCATCGGCATGCTTAGCACGTTGTTTGGTAGAAATCCACGTGGGCGTTCTGCCAAAAGCACCATTTGCATGCACATCTTGTGGTTTTGCAGAAAACTTCATCCGCGTCTACCAAAAGATGCATGTGCAAGCTTAAAACGCGTTTTCGCAAGAATCCGTGCGCGGGTGCTAAAAAGAGCAGCATCGGCATGCTTAGCACGTTGTTTGGTAGAAATCCACGTGCGCGTTCTGCGAAAAGCACCATTTGCATGCACATCTTGTGCTTTTGCAGAAAACTTCAATCTCGTCTACCAAAAGATGCATGTGCATGCTTAAAACGCGTTTTCGCACAAATCCGTGCGCGGGTGCTAAAAAGAGCAGCATCGGCATGCTTAGCACGTCGTTTGGTAGAAATCCACGTGCGCGTTCTGCCAAGAGCACCATTTGCATGCACATCTTGTGGTTTTGCAGAAAACTTCATCCGCGTCTACCAAAAGATGCATGTGCATGCTTAAAGCGCGTTTTCGCACGAATCCGTGCGCGGGTGCTAAAAAGAGCAGCATCGGCATGCTTAGCACGTCGTTTGGTAGAAATCCACGTGCGCGTTCTGCCAAAAGCACCATTTGCATGCACATCTTGTGGTATTGCAGAAAACTTCAATCTCGTCTACCAAAAGATGCATGTGCATGCTTAAAACGCGTTTTCGCACGAATCCGTGCGCGGGTGCTAAAAAGAGCAGCATCGGCATGCTTAGCACGTTGTTTGGTAGAAATCCACGTGCGCGTTCTGCGAAAAGAACCATTTGCATGCACATCTTGTGGTTTTGCAGAAAACTTCAATCTCCTCTACCAAAAGATGCATGTGCATGCTTAAAACACGTTTTCGCACGAATCCGTGCGCGGGTGCTAAAAAGAGCAGCATCGCATGCTTAGCACGTTGTTTGGTAGAAATCCACGTGCGCGTTCTGCGAAAAGCACCATTTGCATGCACATCTTGTGGTTTTGCAGAAAACTTCAATCTCGTCTACCAAAAGATGCATGTGCATGCTTAAAACGCGTTTTCGCACAAATACGTGCGCGGGTGCTAAAAAGAGCAGCATCGGCATGCTTAGCACGTTGTTTGGTAGAAATCCACGTGGGCGTTCTGCGAAAAGCACCATTTGCATGCACATCTTGTGGTTTTGCAGAAAACTTCAATCTCGTCTACCAAAAGATGCATGTGCATGCTTAAAACGCGTTTTCGCACGAATCCGTGCGCGGGTGCTAAAAAGAGCAGCATCGGCATGCTTAGCACGTCGTTTGGTAGAAATCCACGTGCGCGTTCTGCCAAAAGCACCATTTGCATGCACATCTTGTGGTTTTGCAGAAAACTTCATCCGCGTCTACCAAAAGATGCATGTGCATGCTTAAAGCGCGTTTTCGCACGAATCCGTGCGCGGGTGCTAAAAAGAGCAGCATCGGCATGCTTAGCACGTCGTTTGGTAGAAATCCACGTGCGCGTTCTGCCAAAAGCACCATTTGCATGCACATCTTGTGGTATTGCAGAAAACTTCAATCTCGTCTACCAAAAGATGCATGTGCATGCTTAAAACGCGTTTTCGCACGAATCCGTGCGCGGGTGCTAAAAAGAGCAGCATCGGCATGCTTAGCACGTTGTTTGGTAGAAATCCACGTGGGCGTTCTGCGAAAAGCACCATTTGCATGCACATCTTGTGGTTTTGCAGAAAACTTCAATCTCGTCTACCAAAAGATGCATGTGCATGCTTAAAACGCGTTTTCGCACGAATCCGTGCGCGGGTGCTAAAAAGAGCAGCATCGGCATGCTTAGCACGTCGTTTGGTAGAAATCCACGTGCGCGTTCTGCCAAAAGCACCATTTGCATGCACATCTTGTGGTTTTGCAGAAAACTTCATCCGCGTCTACCAAAAGATGCATGTGCAAGCTTAAAACGCGTTTTCGCAAGAATCCGTGCGCGGGTGCTAAAAAGAGCAGCATCGGCATGCTTAGCACGTTGTTTGGTAGAAATCCACGTGCGCGTTCTGCGAAAAGCACCATTTGCATGCACATCTTGTGCTTTTGCAGAAAACTTCAATCTCGTCTACCAAAAGATGCATGTGCATGCTTAAAACGCGTTTTCGCACAAATCCGTGCGCGGGTGCTAAAAAGAGCAGCATCGGCATGCTTAGCACGTCGTTTGGTAGAAATCCACGTGCGCGTTCTGCCAAGAGCACCATTTGCATGCACATCTTGTGGTTTTGCAGAAAACTTCATCCGCGTCTACCAAAAGATGCATGTGCATGCTTAAAACGCGTTTTCGCACGAATCCGTGCGCGGGTGCTAAAAAGAGCAGCATCGGCATGCTTAGCACGTCGTTTGGTAGAAATCCACGTGCGCGTTCTGCCAAGAGCACCATTTGCATGCACATCTTGTGGTTTTGCAGAAAACTTCATCCGCGTCTACCAAAAGATGCATGTGCATGCTTAAAGCGCGTTTTCGCACGAATCCGTGCGCGGGTGCTAAAAAGAGCAGCATCGGCACGCTTAGCACGTCGTTTGGTAGAAATCCACGTGCGCGTTCTGCCAAAAGCACCATTTGCATGCACATCTTGTGGTATTGCAGAAAACTTCAATCTCGTCTACCAAAAGATGCATGTGCATGCTTAAAACGCGTTTTCGCACGAATCCGTGCGCGGGTGCTAAAAAGAGCAGCAACGGCATGCTTAGCACGTTGTTTGGTAGAAATCCACGTGCGCGTTCTGCGAAAAGCACCATTTGCATGCACATCTTGTGGTTTTGCAGAAAACTTCAATCTCGTCTACGAAAAGATGCATGTGCATGCTTAAAACGCGTTTTCGCACGAATCCGTGCGCGGGTGCTAAAAAGAGCAGCATCGGCATGCTTAGCACGTTGTTTGGTAGAAATCCACGTGCGCGTTCTGCGAAAAGAACCATTTGCATGCACATCTTGTGGTTTTGCAGAAAACTTCAATCTCCTCTACCAAAAGATGCATGTGCATGCTTAAAACGCGTTTTCGCACGAATCCGTGCGCGGGTGCTAAAAAGAGCAGCATCGGCATGCTTAGCACGTTGTTTGGTAGAAATCCACGTGCGCGTTCTGCGAAAAGCACCATTTGCATGCACATCTTGTGGTTTTGCAGAAAACTTCATTCTCGTCTACCAAAAGATGCATGTGCATGCTTAAAACGCGTTTTCGCACAAATCCGTGCGCGGGTGCTAAAAAGAGCAGCATCGGCATGCTTAGCACGTTGTTTGGTAGAAATCCACGTGGGCGTTCTGCGAAAAGCACCATTTGCATGCACATCTTGTGGTTTTGCAGAAAACTTCAATCTCGTCTACCAAAAGATGCATGTGCATGCTTAAAACGCGTTTTCGCACGAATCCCTGCGCGGGTGCTAAAAAGAGCAGCATCGGCATGCTTAGCACGTTGTTTGGTAGAAATCCACGTGCGCGTTCTGCGAAAAGCACCATTTGCATGCACATCTTGCGGTTTTGCAGAAAACTTCAATCTCGTCTACCAAAAGATGCATGTGCATGCTTAAAACGCGTTTTCGCACGAATCCGTGCGGGGGTGCTAAAAAGAGCAGCATCGGCATGCTTAGCACGTCGTTTGGTAGAAATCCACGTGCGCGTTCTGCCAAAAGCACCATTTGCATGCACATCTTGTGGTTTTGCAGAAAACTTCATCCGCGTCTACCAAAAGATGCATGTGCAAGCTTAAAACGCGTTTTCGCAAGAATCCGTGCGCGGGTGCTAAAAAGAGCAGCATCGGCATGCTTAGCACGTTGTTTGGTAGAAATCCACGTGCGCGTTCTGCGAAAAGCACCATTTGCATGCACATCTTGTGCTTTTGCAGAAAACTTCAATCTCGTCTACCAAAAGATGCATGTGCATGCTTAAAACGCGTTTTCGCACAAATCCGTGCGCGGGTGCTAAAAAGAGCAGCATCGGCATGCTTAGCACGTCGTTTGGTAGAAATCCACGTGCGCGTTCTGCCAAGAGCACCATTTGCATGCACATCTTGTGGTTTTGCAGAAAACTTCATCCGCGTCTACCAAAAGATGCATGTGCATGCTTAAAACGCGTTTTCGCACGAATCCGTGCGCGGGTGCTAAAAAGAGCAGCATCGGCATGCTTAGCACGTCGTTTGGTAGAAATAAACGTGCGCGTTCTGCCAAGAGCACCATTTGCATGCACATCTTGTGGTTTTGCAGAAAACTTCATCCGCGTCTACCAAAAGATGCATGTGCATGCTTAAAGCGCGTTTTCGCACGAATCCGTGCGCGGGTGCTAAAAAGAGCAGCATCGGCATGCTTAGCACGTCGTTTGGTAGAAATCCACGTGCGCGTTCTGCCAAAAGCACCATTTGCATGCACATCTTGTGGTATTGCAGAAAACTTCAATCTTGTCTACCAAAAGATGCATGTGCATGCTTAAAACGCGTTTTCGCACGAATCCGTGCGCGGGTGCTAAAAAGAGCAGCATCGGCATGCTTAGCACGTTGTTTGGTAGAAATCCACGTGCGCGTTATGCGAAAAGCACCATTTGCATGCACATCTTGTGGTTTTGCAGAAAACTTCAATCTCGTCTACGAAAAGATGCATGTGCATGCTTAAAACGCGTTTTCGCACGAATCCGTGCGCGGGTGCTAAAAAGAGCAGCATCGGCATGCTTAGCACGTTGTTTGGTAGAAATCCACGTGCGCGTTCTGCGAAAAGAACCATTTGCATGCACATCTTGTGGTTTTGCAGAAAACTTCAATCTCCTCTACCAAAAGATGCATGTGCATGCTTAAAACACGTTTTCGCACGAATCCGTGCGCGGGTGCTAAAAAGAGCAGCATCGGCATGCTTAGCACGTTGTTTGGTAGAAATCCACGTGCGCGTTCTGCGAAAAGCACCATTTGCATGCACATCTTGTGGTTTTGCAGAAAACTTCAATCTCGTCTACCAAAAGATGCATGTGCATGCTTAAAACGCGTTTTCGCACAAATACGTGCGCGGGTGCTAAAAAGAGCAGCATCGGCATGCTTAGCACGTTGTTTGGTAGAAATCCACGTGGGCGTTCTGCGAAAAGCACCATTTGCATGCACATCATGTGGTTTTGCAGAAAACTTCAATCTCGTCTACCAAAAGATGCATGTGCATGCTTAAAACGCGTTTTCGCACGAACCCATGCGCGGGTGCTAAAAAGAGCAGCATCGGCATGCTTAGCACGTTGTTTGGTAGAAATCCACGTGCGCGTTCTGCGAAAAGCACCATTTGCATGCACATATTGTGGTTTTGCAGAAAACTTCAATCTCGTCTACCAAAAGATGCATGTGCATGCTTAAAACGCGTTTTCGCACGAATCCGTGCGCGGGTGCTAAAAAGAGCAGCATCGGCATGCTTAGCACGTTGTTTGGTAGAAATCCACGTGCGCGTTCTGCGAAAAGCACCATTTGCATGCACATCTTGTGGTTTTGCAGAAAACTTCAATCTCGTCTACCAAAAGATGCATGTGCATGCTTAAAACGCGTTTTCGCACAAATCCGTGCGCGGGTGCTAAAAAGAGCAGCATCGGCATGCTTAGCACGTCGTTTGGTAGAAATCCACGTGCGCGTTCTGCCAAGAGCACCATTTGCATGCACATCTTGTGGTTTTGCAGAAAACTTCATCCGCGTCTACCAAAAGATGCATGTGCATGCTTAAAACGCGTTTTCGCACGAATCCGTGCGCGGGTGCTAAAAAGAGCAGCATCGGCATGCTTAGCACGTCGTTTGGTAGAAATAAACGTGCGCGTTCTGCCAAGAGCACCATTTGCATGCACATCTTGTGGTTTTGCAGAAAACTTCATCCGCGTCTACCAAAAGATGCATGTGCATGCTTAAAGCGCGTTTTCGCACGAATCCGTGCGCGGGTGCTAAAAAGAGCAGCATCGGCATGCTTAGCACGTCGTTTGGTAGAAATCCACGTGCGCGTTCTGCCAAAAGCACCATTTGCATGCACATCTTGTGGTATTGCAGAAAACTTCAATCTTGTCTACCAAAAGATGCATGTGCATGCTTAAAACGCGTTTTCGCACGAATCCGTGCGCGGGTGCTAAAAAGAGCAGCATCGGCATGCTTAGCACGTTGTTTGGTAGAAATCCACGTGCGCGTTATGCGAAAAGCACCATTTGCATGCACATCTTGTGGTTTTGCAGAAAACTTCAATCTCGTCTACGAAAAGATGCATGTGCATGCTTAAAACGCGTTTTCGCACGAATCCGTGCGCGGGTGCTAAAAAGAGCAGCATCGGCATGCTTAGCACGTTGTTTGGTAGAAATCCACGTGCGCGTTCTGCGAAAAGAACCATTTGCATGCACATCTTGTGGTTTTGCAGAAAACTTCAATCTCCTCTACCAAAAGATGCATGTGCATGCTTAAAACACGTTTTCGCACGAATCCGTGCGCGGGTGCTAAAAAGAGCAGCATCGGCATGCTTAGCACGTTGTTTGGTAGAAATCCACGTGCGCGTTCTGCGAAAAGCACCATTTGCATGCACATCTTGTGGTTTTGCAGAAAACTTCAATCTCGTCTACCAAAAGATGCATGTGCATGCTTAAAACGCGTTTTCGCACAAATACGTGCGCGGGTGCTAAAAAGAGCAGCATCGGCATGCTTAGCACGTTGTTTGGTAGAAATCCACGTGGGCGTTCTGCGAAAAGCACCATTTGCATGCACATCTTGTGGTTTTGCAGAAAACTTCAATCTCGTCTACCAAAAGATGCATGTGCATGCTTAAAACGCGTTTTCGCACGAACCCATGCGCGGGTGCTAAAAAGAGCAGCATCGGCATGCTTAGCACGTTGTTTGGTAGAAATCCACGTGCGCGTTCTGCGAAAAGCACCATTTGCATGCACATATTGTGGTTTTGCAGAAAACTTCAATCTCGTCTACCAAAAGATGCATGTGCATGCTTAAAACGCGTTTTCGCACGAATCCGTGCGCGGGTGCTAAAAAGAGCAGCATCGGCATGCTTAGCACGTTGTTTGGTAGAAATCCACGTGCGCGTTCTGCGAAAAGCACCATTTGCATGCACATCTTGTGGTTTTGCAGAAAACTTCAATCTCGTCTACCAAAAGATGCATGTGCATGCTTAAAACGCGTTTTCGCACAAATCCGTGCGCGGGTGCTAAAAAGAGCAGCATCGGCATGCTTAGCACGTTGTTTGGTAGAAATCCACGTGGGCGTTCTGCGAAAAGCACCATTTGCATGCACATCTTGTGGTTTTGCAGAAAACTTCAATCTCGTCTACCAAAAGATGCATGTGCATGCTTAAAACGCGTTTTCGCACGAATCCGTGCGCGGGTGCTAAAAAGAGCAGCATCGGCATGCTTAGCACGTTGTTTGGTAGAAATCCACGTGCGCGTTCTGCGAAAAGCACCATTTGCATGCACATCTTGCGGTTTTGCAGAAAACTTCAATCTCCTCTACCAAAAGATGCATGTGCATGCTTAAAACGCGTTTTTGCACGAATCCGTGCGCGGGTGCTAAAAAGAGCAGCATCGGCATGCTTAGCACGTTGTTTGGTAGAAATCCACGTGCGCGTTCTGCGAAAAGCACCATTTGCATGCACATCTTGTGGTTTTGCAGAAAACTTCAATCTCGTCTACCACAAGATGCATGTGCATGCTTAAAACGCGTTTTCGCACAAATACGTGCGCGGGTGCTAAAAAGAGCAGCATCGGCATGCTTAGCACGTTGTTTGGTAGAAATCCACGTGGGCGTTCTGCGAAAAGCACCATTTGCATGCACATCTTGTGGTTTTGCAGAAAACTTCAATCTCGTCTACCAAAAGATGCATGTGCATGCTTAAAACGCGTTTTCGCACGAACCCGTGCGCGGGTGCTAAAAAGAGCAGCATCGGCATGCTTAGCACGTTGTTTGGTA
Organism: Dermacentor andersoni; assembly: GCF_023375885.2. NCBI lineage: Eukaryota > Metazoa > Arthropoda > Arachnida > Ixodida > Ixodidae > Dermacentor > Dermacentor andersoni. Next base: position 40,633 of record NW_027315055.1, on the reverse strand, counting down.
GAAATCCACGTGCGCGTTCTGCGAAAAGCACCATTTGCATGCACATATTGTGGTTTTGCAGAAAACTTCAATCTCGTCTACCAAAAGATGCATGTGCATGCTTAAAACGCGTTTTCGCACGAATCCGTGCGCGGGTGCTAAAAAGAGCAGCATCGGCATGCTTAGCCCGTTGTTTGGTAGAAATCCACGTGCGCGTTCTGCGAAAAGCACCATTTGCATGCACATCTTGTGGTTTTGCAGAAAACTTCAATCTCGTCTACCAAAAGATGCATGTGCATGCTTAAAACGCGTTTTCGCACGAATCCGTGCGCGGGTGCTAAAAAGAGCAGCATCGGCATGCTTAGCACGTTGTTTGGTAGAAATCCACGTGCGCGTTCTGCGAAAAGCACCATTTGCATGCACATCTTGTGGTTTTGCAGAAAACTTCAATCTCGTCTACCAAAAGATGCATGTGCATGCTTAAAACGCGTTTTCGCACGAATCCGTGCGCGGGTGCTAAAAAGAGCAGCATCGGCATGCTTAGCACGTTGTTTGGTAGAAATCCACGTGCGCGTTCTGCGAAAAGCACCATTTGCATGCACATCTTGTGGTTTTGCAGAAAACTTCAATCTCGTCTACCAAAAGATGCATGTGCATGCTTAAAACGCGTTTTCGCACAAATCCGTGCGCGGGTGCTAAAAAGAGCAGCATCGGCATGCTTAGCACGTTGTTTGGTAGAAATCCACGTGGGCGTTCTGAGAAAAGCACCATTTGCATGCACATCTTGTGGTTTTGCAGAAAACTTCAATCTCGTCTACCAAAAGATGCATGTGCATGCTTAAAACGCGTTTTCGCACGAATCCGTGCGCGGGTGCTAAAAAGAGCAGCATCGGCATGCTTAGCACGTTGTTTGGTAGAAATCCACGTGCGCGTTCTGCGAAAAGCACCATTTGCATGCACATATTGTGGTTTTGCAGAAAACTTCAATCTCGTTTACCAAAAGATGCATGTGCATGCTTAAAACGCGTTTTCGCACAAATCCGTGCGCGGGTGCTAAAAAGAGCAGCATCGGCATGCTTAGCACGTCGTTTGGTAGAAATCCACGTGCGCGTTCTGCCAAGAGCACCATTTGCATGCACATCTTGTGGTTTTGCAGAAAACTTCATCCGCGTCTACCAAAAGATGCATGTGCATGCTTAAAACGCGTTTTCGCACAAATACGTGCGCGGGTGCTAAAAAGAGCAGCATCGGCATGCTTAGCACGTTGTTTGGTAGAAATCCACGTGGGCGTTCTGCGAAAAGCACCATTTGCATGCACATCTTGTGGTTTTGCAGAAAACTTCAATCTCGTCTACCAAAAGATGCATGTGCATGCTTAAAACGCGTTTTCGCACGAACCCGTGCGCGGGTGCTAAAAAGAGCAGCATCGGCATGCTTAGCACGTTGTTTGGTAGAAATCCACGTGCGCGTTCTGCGAAAAGCACCATTTGCATGCACATATTGTGGTTTTGCAGAAAACTTCAATCTCGTCTACCAAAAGATGCATGTGCATGCTTAAAACGCGTTTTCGCACGAATCCGTGCGCGGGTGCTAAAAAGAGCAGCATCGGCATGCTTAGCCCGTTGTTTGGTAGAAATCCACGTGCGCGTTCTGCGAAAAGCACCATTTGCATGCACATCTTGTGGTTTTGCAGAAAACTTCAATCTCGTCTACCAAAAGATGCATGTGCATGCTTAAAACGCGTTTTCGCACGAATGCGTGCGCGGGTGCTAAAAAGAGCAGCATCGGCATGCTTAGCACGTTGTTTGGTAGAAATCCACGTGCGCGTTCTGCGAAAAGCACCATTTGCATGCACATCTTGTGGTTTTGCAGAAAACTTCAATCTCGTCTACCAAAAGATGCATGTGCATGCTTAAAACGCGTTTTCGCACGAATCCGTGCGCGGGTGCTAAAAAGAGCAGCATCGGCATGCTTAGCACGTTGTTTGGTAGAAATCCACGTGCGCGTTCTGCGAAAAGCACCATTTGCATGCACATCTTGTGGTTTTGCAGAAAACTTCAATCTCGTCTACCAAAAGGTGCATGTGCATGCTTAAAACGCGTTTTCGCACAAATCCGTGCGCGGGTGCTAAAAAGAGCAGCATCGGCATGCTTAGCACGTTGTTTGGTAGAAATCCACGTGGGCGTTCTGAGAAAAGCACCATTTGCATGCACATCTTGTGGTTTTGCAGAAAACTTCAATCTCGTCTACCAAAAGATGCATGTGCATGCTTAAAACGCGTTTTCGCACGAATCCGTGCGCGGGTGCTAAAAAGAGCAGCATCGGCATGCTTAGCACGTTGTTTGGTAGAAATCCACGTGCGCGTTCTGCGAAAAGCACCATTTGCATGCACATATTGTGGTTTTGCAGAAAACTTCAATCTCGTTTACCAAAAGATGCATGTGCATGCTTAAAACGCGTTTTCGCACAAATCCGTGCGCGGGTGCTAAAAAGAGCAGCATCGGCATGCTTAGCACGTCGTTTGGTAGAAATCCACGTGCGCGTTCTGCCAAGAGCACCATTTGCATGCACATCTTGTGGTTTTGCAGAAAACTTCATCCGCGTCTACCAAAAGATGCATGTGCATGCTTAAAACGCGTTTTCGCACAAATCCGTGCGCGGGTGCTAAAAAGAGCAGCATCGGCATGCTTAGCACGTCGTTTGGTAGAAATCCACGTGCGCGTTCTGCCAAAAGCACCATTTGCATGCACATCTTGTGGTTTTGCAGAAAACTTCATCCGCGTCTACCAAAAGATGCATGTGCATGCTTAAAATGCGTTTTCGCGCGAATCCGTGCGCGGGTGCTAAAAAGAGCAGCATCGGCATGCTTAGCACGTCGTTTGGTAGAAATCCACGTGCGCGTTCTGCCAAAAGCACCATTTGCATGCACATCTTGTGGTTTTGCCGAAAACTTCAATCTCGTCTACCAAAAGATGCATGTGCATGCTTAAAACGCGTTTTCGCACAAATCCGTGCGCGGGTGCTAAAAAGAGCAGCATCGGCATGCTTAGCACGTCGTTTGGTAGAAATCCACGTGCGCGTTCTGCCAAGAGCACCATTTGCATGCACATCTTGTGGTTTTGCAGAAAACTTCATCCGCGTCTACCAAAAGATGCATGTGCATGCTTAAAACGCGTTTTCGCACGAATCCGTGCGCGGGTGCTAAATAGAGCAGCATCGGCATGCTTAGCACGTCGTTTGGTAGAAATCCACGTGCGCGTTCTGCCAAAAGCACCATTTGCATGCACATCTTGTGGTTTTGCAGAAAACTTCATCCGCGTCTACCAAAAGATGCATGTGCATGCTTAAAACGCGTTTTCGCGCGAATCCGTGCGCGGGTGCTAAAAAGAGCAGCATCGGCATGCTTAGCACGTCGTTTGGTAGAAATCCACGTGCGCGTTCTGCCAAAAGCACCATTTGCATGCACATCTTGTGGTTTTGCCGAAAACTTCAATCTCGTCTACCAAAAGATGCATGTGCATGCTTAAAACGCGTTTTCGCACAAATCCGTGCGCGGGTGCTAAAAAGAGCAGCATCGGCATGCTTAGCACGTCGTTTGGAAGAAATCCACGTGCGCGTTCTGCCAAGAGCACCATTTGCATGCACATCTTGTGGTTTTGCAGAAAACTTCATCCGCGTCTACCAAAAGATGCATGTGCATGCTTAAAACGCGTTTTCGCACGAATCCGTGCGCGGGTGCTAAAAAGAGCAGCATCGGCATGCTTAGCACGTCGTTTGGTAGAAATCCACGTGCGCGTTCTGCCAAAAGCACCATTTGCATGCACATCTTGTGGTTTTGCAGAAAACTTCAATCTCGTCTACCAAAAGATGCATGTGCATGCTTAAAACGCGTTTTCGCACAAATCCGTGCGCGGGTGCTAAAAAGAGCAGCATCGGCATGCTTAGCACGTTGTTTGGTAGAAATCCACGTGGGCGTTCTGCGAAAAGCAACATTTGCATGCACATCATGTGGTTTTGCAGAAAACTTCAATCTCGTCTACCAAAAGATGCATGTGCATGCTTAAAACGCGTTTTCGCACGAATCCGTGCGCGGGTGCTAAAACGAGCAGCATCGGCATGCTTAGCACGTTGTTTGGTAGAAATCCACGTGCGCGTTCTGAGAAAAGCACCATTTGCATGCACATCTTGTGGTTTTGCAGAAAACTTCAATCTCGTCTACCAAAAGATGCATGTGCATGCTTAAAACGCGTTTTCGCACGAATCCGTGCGCGGGTGCTAAAAAAAGCAGCATCGGCATGCTTAGCACGTTGTTTGGTAGAAATCCACGTGCGCGTTCTGCGAAAAGCACCATTTGCATGCACATCTTGTGGTTTTGCAGAAAACTTCAATCTCGTCTACCAAAAGATGCATGTGCATGCTTAAAACGCGTTTTCGCACGAATCCGTGCGCGGGTGCTAAAAAGAGCAGCATCGGCATGCTTAGCACGTCGTTTGGTAGAAATCCACGTGCGCGTTCTGCCAAGAGCACCATTTGCATGCACATCTTGTGGTTTTGCAGAAAACTTCATCCGCGTCTACCAAAAGATGCATGTGCATGCTTAAAACGCGTTTTCGCACGAATCCGTGTGCGGGTGCTAAAAAGAGCAGCATCGGCATGCTTAGCGCGTTGTTTGGTAGAAATCCACGTGCGCGTTCTGCGAAAAGCACCATTTGCATGCACATCTTGTGGTTTTGTAGAAAACTTCAATCTCGTCTACCAAAAGATGCATGTGCATGCTTAAAACGCGTTTTCGCACAAATCCATGCGCGGGTGCTAAAAAGAGCAGCATCGGCATGCTTAGCACGTCGTTTGGTAGAAATCCACGTGCGCGTTCTGCCAAGAGCACCATTTGCATGCACATCTTGTGGTTTTGCAGAAAACTTCATCCGCGTCTACCAAAAGATGCATGTGCATGCTTAAAACGCGTTTTCGCACGAATCCGTGCGCGGGTGCTAAAAAGAGCAGCATCGGCATGCTTAGCACGTCGTTTGGTAGAAATCCACGTGCGCGTTCTGCCAAAAGCACCATTTGCATGCACATCTTGTGGTTTTGCAGAAAACTTTATCCGCGTCTACCAAAAGATGCATGTGCATGCTTAAAACGCGTTTTCGCACGAATCCGTGCGCGGGTGCTAAAAAGAGCAGCATCGGCATGCTTAGCACGTCGTTTGGTAGAAATCCACGTGCGCGTTCTGCCAAAAGCACCATTTGCATGCACATCTTGTGGTTTTGCAGAAAACTTCATCCGCGTCTACCAAAAGATGCATGTGCATGCTTAAAACGCGTTTTAGCACGAATCCGTGCGCGGGTGCTAAAAAGAGCAGCATCGGCATGCTTAGCACGTTGTTTGGTAGAAATCCACGTGCGCGTTCTGCGAAAAGCACCATTTGCATGCACATCTTGTGGTTTTGCAGAAAACTTCAATCTCGTCTACCAAAAGATGCATGTGCATGCTTAAAACGCGTTTTCGCACAAATCCGTGCGCGGGTGCTAAAAAGAGCAGCATCGGCATGCTTAGCACGTCGTTTGGTAGAAATCCACGTGCGCGTTCTGCCAAGAGCACCATTTGCATGCACATCTTGTGGTTTTGCAGAAAACTTTATCCGCGTCTACCAAAAGATGCATGTGCATGCTTAAAACGCGTTTTCGCACGAATCCGTGCGCGGGTGCTAAAAAGAGCAGCATCGGCATGCTTAGCACGTTGTTTGGTAGAAATCCACGTGCGCGTTCTGAGAAAAGCACCATTTGCATGCACATCTTGTGGTTTTGCAGAAAACTTCAATCTCGTCAACCAAAAGATGCATGTGCATGCTTAAAACGCGTTTTCGCACGAATCCGTGCGCGGGTGCTAAAACGAGCAGCATCGGCATGCTTAGCACGTTGTTTGGTAGAAATCCACGTGCGCGTTCTGAGAAAAGCACCATTTGCATGCACATCTTGTGGTTTTGCAGAAAACTTCAATCTCGTCTACCAAAAGATGCATGTGCATGCTTAAAACGCGTTTTCGCACGAATCCGTGTGCGGGTGCTAAAAAGAGCAGCATCGGCATGCTTAGCGCGTTGTTTGGTAGAAATCCACGTGCGCGTTCTGCGAAAAGCACCATTTGCATGCACATCTTGTGGTTTTGTAGAAAACTTCAATCTCGTCTACCAAAAGATGCATGTGCATGCTTAAAACGCGTTTTCGCACAAATCCATGCGCGGGTGCTAAAAAGAGCAGCATCGGCATGCTTAGCACGTCGTTTGGTAGAAATCCACGTGCGCGTTCTGCCAAGAGCACCATTTGCATGCACATCTTGTGGTTTTGCAGAAAACTTCATCCGCGTCTACCAAAACATGCATGTGCATGCTTAAAACGCGTTTTCGCACGAATCCGTGCGCGGGTGCTAAAAAGAGCAGCATCGGCATGCTTAGCACGTCGTTTGGTAGAAATCCACGTGCGCGTTCTGCCAAAAGCACCATTTGCATGCACATCTTGTGGTTTTGCAGAAAACTTTATCCGCGTCTACCAAAAGATGCATGTGCATGCTTAAAACGCGTTTTCGCACGAATCCGTGCGCGGGTGCTAAAAAGAGCAGCATCGGCATGCTTAGCACGTCGTTTGGTAGAAATCCACGTGCGCGTTCTGCCAAAAGCACCATTTGCATGCACATCTTGTGGTTTTGCAGAAAACTTCATCCGCGTCTACCAAAAGATGCATGTGCATGCTTAAAACGCGTTTTAGCACGAATCCGTGCGCGGGTGCTAAAAAGAGCAGCATCGGCATGCTTAGCACGTTGTTTGGTAGAAATCCACGTGCGCGTTCTGCGAAAAGCACCATTTGCATGCACATCTTGTGGTTTTGCAGAAAACTTCAATCTCGTCTACCAAAAGATGCATGTGCATGCTTAAAACGCGTTTTCGCACAAATCCGTGCGCGGGTGCTAAAAAGAGCAGCATCGGCATGCTTAGCACGTCGTTTGGTAGAAATCCACGTGCGCGTTCTGCCAAGAGCACCATTTGCATGCACATCTTGTGGTTTTGCAGAAAACTTTATCCGCGTCTACCAAAAGATGCATGTGCATCCTTAAAACGCGTTTTCGCACGAATCCGTGCGCGGGTGCTAAAAAGAGCAGCATCGGCATGCTTAGCACGTTGTTTGGTAGAAATCCACGTGCGCGTTCTGATAAAAGCACCATTTGCATGCACATCTTGTGGTTTTGCAGAAAACTTCAATCTCGTCAACCAAAAGATGCATGTGCATGCTTAAAACGCGTTTTCGCACGAATCCGTGCGCGGGTGCTAAAACGAGCAGCATCGGCATGCTTAGCACGTTGTTTGGTAGAAATCCACGTGCGCGTTCTGAGAAAAGCACCATTTGCATGCACATCTTGTGGTTTTGCAGAAAACTTCAATCTCGTCTACCAAAAGATGCATGTGCATGCTTAAAACGCGTTTTCGCATGAATCCGTGCGCGGGTGCTAAAAAAAGCAGCATCGGCATGCTTAGCACGTTGTTTGGTAGAAATCCACGTGCGCGTTCTGCGAAAAGCACCATTTGCATGCACATCTTGTGATTTTGCAGAAAACTTCAATCTCGTCTACCAAAAGATGCATGTGCATGCTTAAAACGCGTTTTCGCACGAATCCGTGCGCGGGTGCTAAAAAGAGCAGCATCGGCATGCTTAGCACGTTGTTTGGTAGAAATCCACGTGCGCGTTCTGCGAAAAGCACCATTTGCATGCACATCTTGTGGTTTTGCAGAAAACTTCAATCTCGTCTACCAAAAGATGCATGTGCATGCTTAAAACGCGTTTTCGCACGAATCCGTGCGCGGGTGCTAAAAAGAGCAGCATCGGCATGCTTAGCACGTCGTTTGGTAGAAATCCACGTGCGCGTTCTGCCAAGAGCACCATTTGCATGCACATCTTGTGGTTTTGCAGAAAACTTCAATCTCGTCTACCAAAAGATGCATGTGCATGCTTAAAACGCGTTTTCGCACGAATCCGTGCGCGGGTGCTAAAAAAAGCAGCATCGGCATGCTTAGCACGTTGTTTGGTAGAAATCCACGTGCGCGTTCTGCGAAAAGCACCATTTGCATGCACATCTTGTGGTTTTGCAGAAAACTTCAATCTCGTCTACCAAAAGATGCATGTGCATGCTTAAAACGCGTTTTCGCACGAATCCGTGCGCGGGTGCTAAAAAGAGCAGCATCGGCATGCTTAGCATGTTGTTTGGTAGAAATCCACGTGCGCGTTCTGCGAAAAGCACCATTTGCATGCACATCTTGTGGTTTTGCAGAAAACTTCAATCTCGTCTACCAAAAGATGCATGTGCATGCTTAAAACGCGTTTTCGCACGAATCCGTGCGCGGGTGCTAAAAAGAGCAGCATCGGCATGCTTAGCACGTTGTTTGGTAGAACTCCACGTGCGCGTTGTGCGAAAAGCACCATTGGCATGCACATCTTGCGGTTTTGCAGAAAACTTCAATCTCGTCTACCAAAAGATGCATGTGCATGCTTAAAACGCGTTTTCGCACGAATCCGTGCGCGGGTGCTAAAAAGAGCAGCATCGGCATGCTTAGCACGTCGTTTGGTAGAAATCCACGTGCGCGTTCTGCCAAGAGCACCATTTGCATGCACATCTTGTGGTTTTGCAGAAAACTTCATCCGCGTCTACCAAAAGATGCATGTGCATGCTTAAAACGCGTTTTCGCACGAATCCGTGCGCGGGTGCTAAAAAGAGCAGCATCGGCATGCTTAGCACGTTGTTTGGTAGAAATCCACGTGCGCGTTCTGCGAAAAGCACCATTTGCATGCACATCTTGTGGTTTTGTAGAAAACTTCAATCTCGTCTACCAAAAGATGCATGTGCATGCTTAAAACGCGTTTTCGCACAAATCCGTGCGCGGGTGCTAAAAAGAGCAGCATCGGCATGCTTAGCACGTCGTTTGGTAGAAATCCACGTGCGCGTTCTGCCAAGAGCACCATTTGCATGCACATCTTGTGGTTTTGCAGAAAACTTCAATCTCGTCTACCAAAAGATGCATGTGCATGCTTAAAACGCGTTTTCGCACGAATCCGTGCGCGGGTGCTAAAAAGAGCAGCATCGGCATGCTTAGCACGTCGTTTGGTAGAAATCCACGTGCGCGTTCTGCCAAGAGCACCATTTGCATGCACATCTTGTGGTTTTGCAGAAAACTTCAATCTCGTCTACCAAAAGATGCATGTGCATGCTTAAAACGCGTTTTCGCACGAATCCGTGCGCGGGTGCTAAAAAAAGCAGCATCGGCATGCTTAGCACGTTGTTTGGTAGAAATCCACGTGCGCGTTCTGCGAAAAGCACCATTTGCATGCACATCTTGTGGTTTTGCAGAAAACTTCAATCTCGTCTACCAAAAGATGCATGTGCATGCTTAAAACGCGTTTTCGCACGAATCCGTGCGCGGGTGCTAAAAAGAGCAGCATCGGCATGCTTAGCATGTTGTTTGGTAGAAATCCACGTGCGCGTTCTGCGAAAAGCACCATTTGCATGCACATCTTGTGGTTTTGCAGAAAACTTCAATCTCGTCTACCAAAAGATGCATGTGCATGCTTAAAACGCGTTTTCGCACGAATCCGTGCGCGGGTGCTAAAAAGAGCAGCATCGGCATGCTTAGCACGTTGTTTGGTAGAACTCCACGTGCGCGTTGTGCGAAAAGCACCATTGGCATGCACATCTTGCGGTTTTGCAGAAAACTTCAATCTCGTCTACCAAAAGATGCATGTGCATGCTTAAAACGCGTTTTCGCACGAATCCGTGCGCGGGTGCTAAAAAGAGCAGCATCGGCATGCTTAGCACGTCGTTTGGTAGAAATCCACGTGCGCGTTCTGCCAAGAGCACCATTTGCATGCACATCTTGTGGTTTTGCAGAAAACTTCATCCGCGTCTACCAAAAGATGCATGTGCATGCTTAAAACGCGTTTTCGCACGAATCCGTGCGCGGGTGCTAAAAAGAGCAGCATCGGCATGCTTAGCACGTTGTTTGGTAGAAATCCACGTGCGCGTTCTGCGAAAAGCACCATTTGCATGCACATCTTGTGGTTTTGTAGAAAACTTCAATCTCGTCTACCAAAAGATGCATGTGCATGCTTAAAACGCGTTTTCGCACAAATCCGTGCGCGGGTGCTAAAAAGAGCAGCATCGGCATGCTTAGCACGTCGTTTGGTAGAAATCCACGTGCGCGTTCTGCCAAGAGCACCATTTGCATGCACATCTTGTGGTTTTGCAGAAAACTTCAATCTCGTCTACCAAAAGATGCATGTGCATGCTTAAAACGCGTTTTCGCACAAATCCGTGCGCGGGTGCTAAAAAGAGCAGCATCGGCATGCTTAGCACGTCGTTTGGTAGAAATCCACGTGCGCGTTCTGCCAAGAGCACCATTTGCATGCACATCTTGTGGTTTTGCAGAAAACTTCATCCGCGTCTACCAAAAGATGCATGTGCATGCTTAAAACGCGTTTTCGCACGAATCCGTGCGCGGGTGCTAAAAAGAGCAGCATCGGCATGCTTAGCACGTCGTTTGGTAGAAATCCACGTGCGCGTTCTGCCAAGAGCACCATTTGTATGCACATCTTGTGGTTTTGCAGAAAACTTCATCCGCGTCTACCAAAAGATGCATGTGCATGCTTAAAGCGCGTTTTCGCACGAATCCGTGCGCGGGTGCTAAAAAGAGCAGCATCGGCATGCTTAGCACGTCGTTTGGTAGAAATCCACGTGCGCGTTCTGCCAAAAGCACCATTTGCATGCACATCTTGTGGTATTGCAGAAAACTTCAATCTCGTCTACCAAAAGATGCATGTGCATGCTTAAAACGCGTTTTCGCACGAATCCGTGCGCGGGTGCTAAAAAGAGCAGCATCGGCATGCTTAGCACGTTGTTTGGTAGAAATCCACGTGCGCGTTCTGCGAAAAGCACCATTTGCATGCACATCTTGTGGTTTTGCAGAAAACTTCAATCTCGTCTACGAAAAGATACATGTGCATGCTTAAAACGCGTTTTCGCACGAATCCGTGCGCGGGTGCTAAAAAGAGCAGCATCGGCATGCTTAGCACGTTGTTTGGTAGAAATCCACGTGCGCGTTCTGCGAAAAGAACCATTTGCATGCACATCTTGTGGTTTTGCAGAAAACTTCAATCTCCTCTACCAAAAGATGCATGTGCATGCTTAAAACACGTTTTCGCACGAATCCGTGCGCGGGTGCTAAAAAGAGCAGCATCGCATGGTTAGCACGTTGTTTGGTAGAAATCCACGTGCGCGTTCTGCGAAAAGCACGATTTGCATGCACATCTTGTGGTTTTGCAGAAAACTTCAATCTCGTCTACCAAAAGATGCATGTGCATGCTTAAAACGCGTTTTCGCACGAATCCGTGCGCGGGTGCTAAAAAGAGCAGCATCGGCATGCTTAGCACGTCGTTTGGTAGAAATCCACGTGCGCGTTCTGCCAAGAGCACCATTTGCATGCACATCTTGTGGTTTTGCAGAAAACTTCAATCTCGTCTACCAAAAGATGCATGTGCATGCTTAAAACGCGTTTTCGCACGAATCCGTGCGCGGGTGCTAAAAAAAGCAGCATCGGCATGCTTAGCACGTTGTTTGGTAGAAATCCACGTGCGCGTTCTGCGAAAAGCACCATTTGCATGCACATCTTGTGGTTTTGCAGAAAACTTCAATCTCGTCTACCAAAAGATGCATGTGCATGCTTAAAACGCGTTTTCGCACGAATCCGTGCGCGGGTGCTAAAAAGAGCAGCATCGGCATGCTTAGCATGTTGTTTGGTAGAAATCCACGTGCGCGTTCTGCGAAAAGCACCATTTGCTTGCACATCTTGTGGTTTTGCAGAAAACTTCAATCTCGTCTACCAAAAGATGCATGTGCATGCTTAAAACGCGTTTTCGCACGAATCCGTGCGCGGGTGCTAAAAAGAGCAGCATCGGCATGCTTAGCACGTTGTTTGGTAGAACTCCACGTGCGCGTTGTGCGAAAAGCACCATTGGCATGCACATCTTGCGGTTTTGCAGAAAACTTCAATCTCGTCTACCAAAAGATGCATGTGCATGCTTAAAACGCGTTTTCGCACGAATCCGTGCGCGGGTGCTAAAAAGAGCAGCATCGGCATGCTTAGCACGTCGTTTGGTAGAAATCCACGTGCGCGTTCTGCCAAGAGCACCATTTGCATGCACATCTTGTGGTTTTGCAGAAAACTTCATCCGCGTCTACCAAAAGATGCATGTGCATGCTTAAAACGCGTTTTCGCACGAATCCGTGCGCGGGTGCTAAAAAGAGCAGCATCGGCATGCTTAGCACGTTGTTTGGTAGAAATCCACGTGCGCGTTCTGCGAAAAGCACCATTTGCATGCACATCTTGTGGTTTTGTAGAAAACTTCAATCTCGTCTACCAAAAGATGCATGTGCATGCTTAAAACGCGTTTTCGCACAAATCCGTGCGCGGGTGCTAAAAAGAGCAGCATCGGCATGCTTAGCACGTCGTTTGGTAGAAATCCACGTGCGCGTTCTGCCAAGAGCACCATTTGCATGCACATCTTGTGGTTTTGCAGAAAACTTCAATCTCGTCTACCAAAAGATGCATGTGCATGCTTAAAACGCGTTTTCGCACAAATCCGTGCGCGGGTGCTAAAAAGAGCAGCATCGGCATGCTTAGCACGTCGTTTGGTAGAAATCCACGTGCGCGTTCTGCCAAGAGCACCATTTGCATGCACATCTTGTGGTTTTGCAGAAAACTTCATCCGCGTCTACCAAAAGATGCATGTGCATGCTTAAAACGCGTTTTCGCACGAATCCGTGCGCGGGTGCTAAAAAGAGCAGCATCGGCATGCTTAGCACGTCGTTTGGTAGAAATCCACGTGCGCGTTCTGCCAAGAGCACCATTTGTATGCACATCTTGTGGTTTTGCAGAAAACTTCATCCGCGTCTACCAAAAGATGCATGTGCATGCTTAAAGCGCGTTTTCGCACGAATCCGTGCGCGGGTGCTAAAAAGAGCAGCATCGGCATGCTTAGCACGTCGTTTGGTAGAAATCCACGTGCGCGTTCTGCCAAAAGCACCATTTGCATGCACATCTTGTGGTATTGCAGAAAACTTCAATCTCGTCTACCAAAAGATGCATGTGCATGCTTAAAACGCGTTTTCGCACGAATCCGTGCGCGGGTGCTAAAAAGAGCAGCATCGGCATGCTTAGCACGTTGTTTGGTAGAAATCCACGTGCGCGTTCTGCGAAAAGCACCATTTGCATGCACATCTTGTGGTTTTGCAGAAAACTTCAATCTCGTCTACGAAAAGATGCATGTGCATGCTTAAAACGCGTTTTCGCACGAATCCGTGCGCGGGTGCTAAAAAGAGCAGCATCGGCATGCTTAGCACGTTGTTTGGTAGAAATCCACGTGCGCGTTCTGCGAAAAGAACCATTTGCATGCACATCTTGTGGTTTTGCAGAAAACTTCAATCTCCTCTACCAAAAGATGCATGTGCATGCTTAAAACACGTTTTCGCACGAATCCGTGCGCGGGTGCTAAAAAGAGCAGCATCGCATGGTTAGCACGTTGTTTGGTAGAAATCCACGTGCGCGTTCTGCGAAAAGCACGATTTGCATGCACATCTTGTGGTTTTGCAGAAAACTTCAATCTCGTCTACCAAAAGATGCATGTGCATGCTTAAAACGCGTTTTCGCACAAATACGTGCGCGGGTGCTAAAAAGAGCAGCATCGGCATGCTTAGCACGTTGTTTGGTAGAAATCCACGTGGGCGTTCTGCGAAAAGCACCATTTGCATGCACATCTTGTGGTTTTGCAGAAAACTTCAATCTCGTCTACCAAAAGATGCATGTGCATGCTTAAAACGCGTTTTCGCACGAATCCGTGCGCGGGTGCTAAAAAGAGCAGCATCGGCATGCTTAGCACGTCGTTTGGTAGAAATCCACGTGCGCGTTCTGCCAAAAGCACCATTTGCATGCACATCTTGTGGTTTTGCAGAAAACTTCATCCGCGTCTACCAAAAGATGCATGTGCAAGCTTAAAACGCGTTTTCGCAAGAATCCGTGCGCGGGTGCTAAAAAGAGCAGCATCGGCATGCTTAGCACGTTGTTTGGTAGAAATCCACGTGCGCGTTCTGCGAAAAGCACCATTTGCATGCACATCATGTGCTTTTGCAGAAAACTTCAATCTCGTCTACCAAAAGATGCATGTGCATGCTTAAAACGCGTTTTCGCACAAATCCGTGCGCGGGTGCTAAAAAGAGCAGCATCGGCATGCTTAGCACGTCGTTCGGTAGAAATCCACGTGCGCGTTCTGCCAAGAGCACCATTTGCATGCACATCTTGTGGTTTTGCAGAAAACTTTATCCGCGTCTACCAAAAGATGCATGTGCATGCTTAAAACGCGTTTTCGCACGAATCCGTGCGCGGGTGCTAAAAAGAGCAGCATCGGCATGCTTAGCACGTCGTTTGGTAGAAATCCACGTGCGCGTTCTGCCAAAAGCACCATTTGCATGCACATCTTGTGGTTTTGCAGAAAACTTCATCCGCGTCTACCAAAAGATGCATGTGCATGCTTAAAACGCGTTTTAGCACGAATCCGTGCGCGGGTGCTAAAAAGAGCAGCATCGGCATGCTTAGCACGTTGTTTGGTAGAAATCCACGTGCGCGTTCTGCGAAAAGCACCATTTGCATGCACATCTTGTGGTTTTGCAGAAAACTTCAATCTCGTCTACCAAAAGATGCATGTGCATGCTTAAAACGCGTTTTCGCACAAATCCGTGCGCGGGTGCTAAAAAGAGCAGCATCGGCATGCTTAGCACGTCGTTTGGTAGAAATCCACGTGCGCGTTCTGCCAAGAGCATCATTTGCATGCACATCTTGTGGTTTTGCAGAAAACTTCAATCTCGTCTACCAAAAGATGCATGTGCATGCTTAAAACGCGTTTTCGCACAAATCCGTGCGCGGGTGCTAAAAAGAGCAGCATCGGCATGCTTAGCACGTCGTTTGGTAGAAATCTACGTGCGCGTTCTGCCAAGAGCACCATTTGCATGCACATCTTGTGGTTTTGCAGAAAACTTTATCCGCGTCTACCAAAAGATGCATGTGCATGCTTAAAACGCGTTTTCGCACGAATCCGTGCGCGGGTGCTAAAAAGAGCAGCATCGGCATGCTTAGCACGTCGTTTGGTAGAAATCCACGTGCGCGTTCTGCCAAAAGCACCATTTGCATGCACATCTTGTGGTTTTGCAGAAAACTTCATCCGCGTCTACCAAAAGATACATGTGCAAGCTTAAAACGCGTTTTCGCAAGAATCCGTGCGCGGGTGCTAAAAAGAGCAGCATCGGCATGCTTAGCACGTTGTTTGGTAGAAATCCACGTGCGCGTTCTGCGAAAAGCACCATTTGCATGCACATCTTGTGCTTTTGCAGAAAACTTCAATCTCGTCTACCAAAAGATGCATGTGCATGCTTAAAACGCGTTTTCGCACAAATCCGTGCGCGGGTGCTAAAAAGAGCAGCATCGGCATGCTTAGCACGTCGTTTGGTAGAAATCCATGTGCGCGTTCTGCCAAGAGCACCATTTGCATGCACATCTTGTGGTTTTGCAGAAAACTTCATCCGCGTCTACCAAAAGATGCATGTGCATGCTTAAAACGCGTTTTCGCACGAATCCGTGCGCGGGTGTTAAAAAGAGCAGCATCGGCATGCTTAGCACGTCGTTTGGTAGAAATCCACGTGCGCGTTCTGCCAAGAGCACCATTTGTATGCACATCTTGTGGTTTTGCAGAAAACTTCATCCGCGTCTACCAAAAGATGCATGTGCATGCTTAAAGCGCGTTTTCGCACGAATCCGTGCGCGGGTGCTAAAAAGAGCAGCATCGGCATGCTTAGCACGTCGTTTGGTAGAAATCCACGTGCGCGTTCTGCCAAAAGCACCATTTGCATGCACATCTTGTGGTATTGCAGAAAACTTCAATCTCGTCTACGAAAAGATGCATGTGCATGCTTAAAACGCGTTTTCGCACGAATCCGTGCGCGGGTGCTAAAAAGAGCAGCATCGGCATGCTTAGCACGTTGTTTGGTAGAAATCCACGTGCGCGTTCTGCGAAAAGCACCATTTGCATGCACATCTTGTGGTTTTGCAGAAAACTTCAATCTCGTCTACGAAAAGATGCATGTGCATGCTTAAAACGCGTTTTCGCACGAATCCGTGCGCGGGTGCTAAAAAGAGCAGCATCGCATGCTTAGCACGTTGTTTGGTAGAAATCCACGTGCGCGTTCTGCGAAAAGCACCATTTGCATGCACATCTTGTGGTTTTGCAGAAAACTTCAATCTCGTCTACCAAAAGATGCATGTGCATGCTTAAAACGCGTTTTCGCACAAATACGTGCGCGGGTGCTAAAAAGAGCAGCATCGGCATGCTTAGCACGTTGTTTGGTAGAAATCCACGTGGGCGTTCTGCGAAAAGCACCATTTGCATGCACATCTTGTGGTTTTGCAGAAAACTTCAATCTCGTCTACCAAAAGATGCATGTGCATGCTTAAAACGCGTTTTCGCACGAATCCGTGCGCGGGTGCTAAAAAGAGCAGCATCGGCATGCTTAGCACGTCGTTTGGTAGAAATCCACGTGCGCGTTCTGCCAAAAGCACCATTTGCATGCACATCTTGTGGTTTTGCAGAAAACTTCATCCGCGTCTACCAAAAGATGCATGTGCAAGCTTAAAACGCGTTTTCGCAAGAATCCGTGCGCGGGTGCTAAAAAGAGCAGCATCGGCATGCTTAGCACGTTGTTTGGTAGAAATCCACGTGCGCGTTCTGCGAAAAGCACCATTTGCATGCACATCTTGTGCTTTTGCAGAAAACTTCATCCGCGTCTACCAAAAGATGCATGTGCATGCTTAAAACGCGTTTTCGCACGAATCCGTGCGCGGGTGCTAAAAAGAGCAGCATCGGCATGCTTAGCACGTCGTTTGGTAGAAATCCACGTGCGCGTTCTGCCAAGAGCACCATTTGCATGCACATCTTGTGGTTTTGCAGAAAACTTCATCCGCGTCTACCAAAAGATGCATGTGCATGCTTAAAGCGCGTTTTCGCACGAATCCGTGCGCGGGTGCTAAAAAGAGCAGCATCGGCATGCTTAGCACGTCGTTTGGTAGAAATCCACGTGCGCGTTCTGCCAAAAGCACCATTTGCATGCACATCTTGTGGTATTGCAGAAAACTTCAATCTCGTCTACCAAAAGATACATGTGCATGCTTAAAACGCGTTTTCGCACGAATCCGTGCGCGGGTGCTAAAAAGAGCAGCATCGGCATGCTTAGCACGTTGTTTGGTAGAAATCCACGTGCGCGTTCTGCGAAAAGCACCATTTGCATGCACATCTTGTGGTTTTGCAGAAAACTTCAATCTCGTCTACGAAAAGATGCATGTGCATGCTTAAAACGCGTTTTCGCACGAATCCGTGCGCGGGTGCTAAAAAGAGCAGCATCGGCATGCTTAGCACGTTGTTTGGTAGAAATCCACGTGCGCGTTCTGCGAAAAGAACCATTTGCATGCACATCTTGTGGTTTTGCAGAAAACTTCAATCTCCTCTACCAAAAGATGCATGTGCATGCTTAAAACACGTTTTCGCACGAATCCGTGCGCGGGTGCTAAAAAGAGCAGCATCGGCATGCTTAGCACGTTGTTTGGTAGAAATACACGTGCGCGTTCTGCGAAAAGCACCATTTGCATGCACATCTTGTGCTTTTGCAGAAAACTTCAATCTCGTCTACCAAAAGATGCATGTGCATGCTTAAAACGCGTTTTCGCACAAATCCGTGCGCGGGTGCTAAAAAGAGCAGCATCGGCATGCTTAGCACGTCGTTTGGTAGAAATCCATGTGCGCGTTCTGCCAAGAGCACCATTTGCATGCACATCTTGTGGTTTTGCAGAAAACTTCATCCGCGTCTACCAAAAGATGCATGTGCATGCTTAAAACGCGTTTTCGCACGAATCCGTGCGCGGGTGTTAAAAAGAGCAGCATCGGCATGCTTAGCACGTCGTTTGGTAGAAATCCACGTGCGCGTTCTGCCAAGAGCACCATTTGTATGCACATCTTGTGGTTTTGCAGAAAACTTCATCCGCGTCTACCAAAAGATGCATGTGCATGCTTAAAGCGCGTTTTCGCACGAATCCGTGCGCGGGTGCTAAAAAGAGCAGCATCGGCATGCTTAGCACGTCGTTTGGTAGAAATCCACGTGCGCGTTCTGCCAAAAGCACCATTTGCATGCACATCTTGTGGTATTGCAGAAAACTTCAATCTCGTCTACGAAAAGATGCATGTGCATGCTTAAAACGCGTTTTCGCACGAATCCGTGCGCGGGTGCTAAAAAGAGCAGCATCGGCATGCTTAGCACGTTGTTTGGTAGAAATCCACGTGCGCGTTCTGCGAAAAGCACCATTTGCATGCACATCTTGTGGTTTTGCAGAAAACTTCAATCTCGTCTACGAAAAGATGCATGTGCATGCTTAAAACGCGTTTTCGCACGAATCCGTGCGCGGGTGCTAAAAAGAGCAGCATCGCATGCTTAGCACGTTGTTTGGTAGAAATCCACGTGCGCGTTCTGCGAAAAGCACCATTTGCATGCACATCTTGTGGTTTTGCAGAAAACTTCAATCTCGTCTACCAAAAGATGCATGTGCATGCTTAAAACGCGTTTTCGCACAAATACGTGCGCGGGTGCTAAAAAGAGCAGCCATCGGCATGCTTAGCACGTTGTTTGGTAGAAATCCACGTGGGCGTTCTGCGAAAAGCACCATTTGCATGCACATCTTGTGGTTTTGCAGAAAACTTCAATCTCGTCTACCAAAAGATGCATGTGCATGCTTAAAACGCGTTTTCGCACGAATCCGTGCGCGGGTGCTAAAAAGAGCAGCATCGGCATGCTTAGCACGTCGTTTGGTAGAAATCCACGTGCGCGTTCTGCAAAAGCACCATTTGCATGCACATCTTGTGGTTTTGCAGAAAACTTCATCCGCGTCTACCAAAAGATGCATGTGCAAGCTTAAAACGCGTTTTCGCAAGAATCCGTGCGCGGGTGCTAAAAAGAGCAGCATCGGCATGCTTAGCACGTTGTTTGGTAGAAATCCACGTGCGCGTTCTGCGAAAAGCACCATTTGCATGCACATCCTTGTGCTTTTGCAGAAAACTTCATCCGCGTCTACCAAAAGATGCATGTGCATGCTTAAAACGCGTTTTCCGCACGAATCCGTGCGCGGGTGCTAAAAAGAGCAGCATCGGCATGCTTAGCACGTCGTTTGGTAGAAATCCACGTGGCGCGTTCTGCCAAGAGCACCATTTGCATGCACATCTTGTGGTTTTGCAGAAAACTTCATCCGCGTCCTACCAAAAGATGCATGTGCATGCTTAAAGCGCGTTTTCGCACGAATCCGTGCGCGGGTGCTAAAAAGAGCAGCATCGGCATGCTTAGCACGTCGTTTGGTAGAAATCCACGTGCGCGTTCTGCCAAAAGCACCATTTGCATGCACATCTTGTGGTATTGCAGAAAACTTCAATCTCGTCTACCAAAAGATGCATGTGCATGCTTAAAACGCGTTTTCGCACGAATCCGTGCGCGGGTGCTAAAAAGAGCAGCATCGGCATGCTTAGCACGTTGTTTGGTAGAAAATCCACGTGCGCGTTCTGCGAAAAGCACCATTTGCATGCACATCTTGTGGTTTTGCAGAAAACTTCAATCTCGTCTACGAAAAGATGCATGTGCATGCTTAAAAACGCGTTTTCGCACGAATCCGTGCGCGGGTGCTAAAAAGAGCAGCATCGGCATGCTTAGCACGTTGTTTGTTAGAAATCCACGTGCGCGTTCTGCGAAAAGAACCATTTGCATGCACATCTTGTGGTTTTGCAGAAAACTTCAATCTCCTCTACCAAAAGATGCATGTGCATGCTTAAAACACGTTTTCGCACGAATCCGTGCGCGGGTGCTAAAAAGAGCAGCATCGGCATGCTTAGCACGTTGTTTGGTAGAAATACACGTGCGCGTTCTGCGAAAAGCACCATTTGCATGCACATCTTGTGGTTTTGCAGTAAAACTTCAATCTCGTCTACCAAAAGATGCATGTGCATGCTTAAAACGCGTTTTCGCACAAATACGTGCACGGGTGCTAAAAAGAGCAGCATCGGCATGCTTAGCACGTTGTTTGGTAGAAATCCACGTGGGCGTTCTGCGAAAAGCACCATTTGCATGCACATCTTGTGGTTTTGCAGAAAACTTCAATCTCGTCTACCAAAAGATGCATGTGCATGCTTAAAACGCGTTTTCGCACGAACCCATGCGCGGGTGCTAAAAAGAGCAGCATCGGCATGCTTAGCACGTTGTTTGGTAGAAATCCACGTGCGCGTTCTGCGAAAAGCACCATTTGCATGCACATATTGTGGTTTTGCAGAAAACTTCAATCTCGTCTACCAAAAGATGCATGTGCATGCTTAAAACGCGTTTTCGCACGAATCCGTGCGCGGGTGCTAAAAAGAGCAGCATCGGCATGCTTAGCACGTTGTTTGGTAGAAATCCACGTGCGCGTTCTGCGAAAAGCACCATTTGCATGCACATCTTGTGGTTTTGCAGAAAACTTCAATCTCGTCTACCAAAAGATGCATGTGCATGCTTAAAACGCGTTTTTCGCACGAATCCGTGCGCGGGTGCTAAAAAAGAGCAGCATCGGCATGCTTAGCACGTTGTTTGGTAGAAATCCACGTGCGCGTTCTGCGAAAAGCACCATTTGCATGCACATCTTGTGGTTTTGCAGAAAACTTCAATCTCGTCTACCAAAAGATGCATGTGCATGCTTAAAACGCGTTTTCGCACAAATCCGTGCGCGGGTGCTAAAACATCGGCATGCTTAGCACGTTGTTTAGTAGAAATCCACGTGGGCGTTCTGCGAAAAGCACCATTTGCATGCACATCTTGTGGTTTTGCAGAAAACTTCAATCTCGTCTACCAAAAGATGCATGTGCATGCTTAAAACGCGTTTTCGCACGAATCCGTGCGCGGGTGCTAAAAAGAGCAGCATCGGCATGCTTAGCACGTTGTTTGGTAGAAATCCACGTGCGCGTTCTGCGAAAAGCACCATTTGCATGCACATCTTGCGGTTTTGCAGAAAACTTCAATCTCCTCTGCCAAAAGATGCATGTGCATGCTTAAAACGCGGTTTTCGCACGAATCCGTGCGCGGGTGCTAAAAAGAGCAGCATCGGCATGCTTAGCACGTTGTTTGGTAGAAATCCACGTGCGCGTTCTGCGAAAAGCACCATTTGCATGCACATCTTGTGGTTTCGCAGAAAACTTCCATCTCGTCTACCACAAGATGCATGTGCAATGCTTAAAACGCGTTTTCGCACAAATACGTGCGCGGGGTGCTAAAAAGAGCAGCATCGGCATGCTTAGCACGTTGTTTTGTAGAATCCACGTGGGCGTTCTGCGAAAAGCACCATTTGCATGCACATCTTGTGGTTTTGCAGGAAAACTTCAATCTCGTCTACCAAAAGATGCATGTGCATGCTTAAAACGCGTTTTCGCACGAACCCGTGCGCGGGTGCTAAAAAGAGCAGCATCGGCATGCTTAGCACGTTGTTTGGTAGAAATCCACGTGCGCGTTCTGCGAAAAGCACCATTTGCATGCACATATTGTGGTTTTGCAGAAAACTTCAATCTCGTCTACCAAAAGATGCATGTGCATGCTTAAAACGCGTTTTCGCACGAATCCGTGCGCGGGTGCTAAAAAGAGCAGCATCGGCATGCTTAGCACGTTGTTTGGTAGAAATCCACGTGCGCGTTCTGCGAAAAGCACCATTTGCATGCACATCTTGTGGTTTTGCAGAAAACTTCAATCTCGTCTACCAAAAGATGCATGTGCATGCTTAAAACGCGTTTTCGCACGAATCCGTGCGCGGGTGCTAAAAGAGCAGCATCGGCATGCTTAGCACGTTGTTTGGTAGAAATCCACGTTGCGCGTTCTGCGAAAAAGCACCATTTGCATGCACATCTTGTGGTTTTGCAGAAAACTTCAATCTCGTCTACCAAAAGATGCATGTGCATGCTTAAAACGCGTTTTCGCACAAATCCGTGCGCGGGTGCTAAAAAGAGCAGCATCGGCATGCTTAGCACGTTGTTTGGTAGAAATCCACGTGGGCGTTCTGAGAAAAGCACCATTTGCATGCACATCTTGTGGTTTTGCAGAAAACTTCAATCTCGTCTACCAAAAGATGCATGTGCATGCTTAAAACGCGTTTTCGCACGAATCCGTGCGCGGGTGCTAAAAAGAGCAGCATCGGCATGCTTAGCGCGTTGTTTGGTAGAAATCCACGTGCGCGTTCTGCGAAAAGCACCATTTGCATGCACATCTTGTGGTTTTGCAGAAAACTTCAATCTCGTCTACCAAAAGATGCATGTGCAGGCTTAAAACGCGTTTTCGCACGAATCCGTGCGCGGGTGCTAAAAAGAGCAGCATCGGCATGCTTAGCACGTTGTTTGGTAGAAATCCACGTGCGCGTTCTGCGAAAAGAACCATTTGCATGCACATCTTGTGGTTTTGCAGAAAACTTCAATCTCCTCTACCAAAAGATGCATGTGCATGCTTAAAACACGTTTTCGCACGAATCCGTGCGCGGGTGCTAAAAAGAGCAGCATCGGCATGCTTAGCACGTTGTTTGGTAGAAATACACGTGCGCGTTCTGCGAAAAGCACCATTTGCATGCACATCTTGTGGTTTTGCAGAAAACTTCAATCTCGTCTACCAAAAGATGCATGTGCATGCTTAAAACGCGTTTTCGCACAAATACGTGCACGGGTGCTAAAAAGAGCAGCATCGGCATGCTTAGCACGTTGTTTGGTAGAAATCCACGTGGGCGTTCTGCGAAAAGCACCATTTGCATGCACATCTTGTGGTTTTGCAGAAAACTTCAATCTCGTCTACCAAAAGATTGCATGTGCATGCTTAAAACGCGTTTTCGCACGAACCCATGCGCGGGTGCTAAAAAGAGCAGCATCGGCATGCTTAGCACGTTGTTTGGTAGAAATCCACGTGCGCGTTCTGCGAAAAGCACCATTTGCATGCACATATTGTGGTTTTGCAGAGAAACTTCAATCTCGTCTACCAAAAGATGCATGTGCATGCTTAAAACGCGTTTTCGCACGAATCCGTGCGCGGGTGCTAAAAAGAGCAGCATCGGCATGCTTAGCACGTTGTTTGGTAGAAATCCACGTGCGCGTTCTGCGAAAAGCACCATTTGCATGCACATCTTGTGGTTTTGCAGAAAACTTCAATCTCGTCTACCAAAAGATGCATGTGCATGCTTAAAACGCGTTTTCGCACGAATCCGTGCGCGGGTGCTAAAAAGAGCAGCATCGGCATGCTTAGCACGTTGTTTGGTAGAAATCCACGTGCGCGTTCTGCGAAAAGCACCATTTGCATGCACATCTTGTGGTTTTGCAGAAAACTTCAATCTCGTCTACCAAAAGATGCATGTGCATGCTTAAAACGCGTTTTCGCACAAATCCGTGCGCGGGTGCTAAAAAGAGACAGCATCGGCATGCTTAGCACGTTGTTTAGTAGAAATCCACGTGGGCGTTCTGCGAAAAGCACCATTTGCATGCACATCTTGTGGTTTTGCAGAAAACTTCAATCTCGTCTACCAAAAGATGCATGTGCATGCTTAAAACGCGTTTTCGACACGAATCCGTGCGCGGGTGCTAAAAAGAGCAGCATCGGCATGCTTAGCACGTTTTGTTTGGTAGAAATCCACGTGCGCGTTCTGCGAAAAGCACCATTTGCATGCACATCTTGCGGTTTTGCAGAAAACTTCAATCTCCTCTGCCTAAAAGATGCAATGTGCATGCTTAAAACGCGTTTTTCGCACGAATCCGTGCGCGGGTGCTAAAAAGAGCAGCATCGCATGCTTAGCACGTGTTTGGTAGAAATCCACGTGCGCGTTCTGCGAAAAGCACCATTTGCATGCACATCTTGTGGTTTCGCAGAAAACTTCCATCTCGTCTACCACAAGATGCATGTGCATGCTTAAAAACGCGTTTTCGTCACAAATACGTGCGCGGGTGCAAAAAAGAGCAGCATTCGGCATGCTTAGCACGTTGTTTTGTAGAAATCCACGTGGGCGTTCTGCGAAAAGCACCATTTGCATGCACATCTTGTGGTTTTTGCAGAAAACTTCAAATCTCGTCTACCAAAAGATGCATGTGCATGCTTAAAACGCGTTTTCGCACGAACCCGTGCGCGGGTGCTAAAAAGAGCAGCATCGGCATGCTTAGCACGTTTGTTTGGTAGAAATCCACGTGCGCGTTCTGCGAAAAGCACCATTTGCATGCACATATTGTGGTTTTGCAGAAAACTTCACATCTCGTCTACCAAAAGATGCATGTGCATGCTTAAAACGCGTTTTCGCCTACGAATCCGTGCGCGGGTGCTAAAAAGAGCAGCATCGGCATGCTTAGCACGTTTGTTTGGTAGAAATCCACGTGCGCGTTCTGCGAAAAGCACCCATTTGCATGCACATCTTGTGGTTTTGCAGAAAACTTCAATCTCGTCTACCAAAAGATGCATGTGCATGCTTAAAACGCGTTTTTCCGCACGAATCCGTGCGCGCGGTGCTAAAAAGAGCAGCATCGGCATGCTTAGCAACGTTGTTTGGTAGAAATCCACGTGCGCGTTCTGCGAAAAGCACCATTTGCATGCACATCTTGTGGTTTTGCAGAAAACTTCAATCTCGTCTACCAAAAAGATGCATGTGCATGCTTAAAAACGCGTTTTCGCACAAATCCGTGCGGCGGTGCTTAAAAAGAGCAGCATCGGCATGCTTAGCACGTTGTTTGGTAGAAAATCCACGTGGGGCGTTCTGAGAAAAGCACCATTTGCATGCACATCTTGTGGTTTTGCAGAAAACTTCAATCTCGTCTACCAAAAGATGCATGTGCATGCTTATAAACGCGTTTTCGCACGAATCCGTGCGCGGGTGCTAAAAAGAGCAGCATCGGCATGCTTAGCGCGTTGTTTGGTAGAAATCCACGTGCGCGTTCTGCGAAAAGCACCATTTGCATGCACATCTTGTGGTTTTGCCGAAAACTTCAATCTCGTCTACCCAAAAGATGCATGTGCATGCTTAAAAACCGCGTTTTCGCACAAATCCGTGCGCGGGTGCTAAAAGAGCAGCATCGGCATGCTTAGCACGTCGTTTGGTAGAAATCCACGTGCGCGTTCTGCCAAGAGCACCATTTGCATGCACATCTGTGCTTTTTGCAGAAAACTTCATCCGCGTCTACCAAAAGATGCATGTGCATGCTTAAAACGCGTTTTCGCAAGAATCCGTGCGCGGGTGCTAAAAAGAGCAGCATCGGCATGCTTAGCACGTCGTTTGGTAGAAATCCACGTGCGCGTTCTGCCAAAAGCAATCATTTGCATGCACATCTTGTGGTTTTGCAGAAAACTTCATCCGCGTCTACCAAAATGATGCATGTGCATGCTTAAAAACGCGTTTTCGCACGAATCCGTGCGCGGGTGCTAAAAAGAGCAGCATTCGGCATGCTTAGCACTGTTGTTTGGTAGAAACTCCACGTGCCGCGTTCTGCGAAAAGCACCATTTGCATGCACATCTTGTGGTTTTGCAGAAAACTTCAATCTCGTCTACCAAAAGATGCATGTGCATGCTTAAAACGCGTTTTCGCACAAATCCGTGCGCGGGTGCTAAAAAGAGCAGCATCGGCATGCTTAGCACGTCGCTTTGGTAGAAATTCCACGTGCGCGTTCTGCCAAAAGCACCATTCGCATGCACATCTTGTGGTTTTGCAGAAAACTTCATCCGCGTCTACCAAAAAGATGCATGTGCAGTGCTTTAAAACGCGTTTTCGCGCGAATCCGTGCGCGGAGTGCTAAAAAGAGCAGCATCGGCATGCTTAGCACGTCGTTTGGTAGAAATCCACGTGCGCGTTCTGCCAAAAGCACCATTTGCATGCACATCTTGTGGTTTGCAGAAAACTTCAATCTCGTTTACCAAAAGATGCATGTGCATGCATAAAACTGCGTTTTCGCACAAATCCGTGCGCGGGTGCTAAAAAGAGCAGCATCGGCATGCTTAGCACGTCGTTTGGTAGAAATCCACGTGCGCGTTCTGCCAAGAGCACCATTTGCATGCACATCTTGTGTTTTGCAGAAAACTTCAATCTCGTCTACGAAATGATGCAATGTGCATGCTTAAAACGCGTTTTCGCACGAATCCGTGCGCGGGTGCTAAAAAGAGCAGCATCGGCATGCTTAGCACGTTGTTTGGTAGAAATCCACGTGCGCGATTCTGCGAAAAGCACAATTTGCATGCACATCTTGTGGTTTTGCAGAAAACGTTCAATCTCGTCTACGAAAAGATGCATGTGCATGCTTAAAAAACGCGTTTTCGCACGAATCCGTGCGCGGGTGCTAAAAAGAGCAGCATCGGCATGCTTAAGCACGTTGTTTGGTAGAAATCCACGTGCGCGTTCTGCGAAAAGAACCATTTGCATGCACATCTTGTGGTTTTGCAGAAAACTTCAATCTCCTCTACCAAAAGATGCATGTGCATGCTTAAAACACGTTTTCGCACGAATCCGTGCGCGGGTGCTAAAAAGAGCAGCATCGGCATGCTTAGCACGTTGTTTGGTAGAAATCCACGTGCGCGTTCTGCGAAAAGCACCATTTGCATGCACATCTTGTGGTTTTGCAGAAAACTTCAATCTCGTCTACCAAAAGATGCATGTGCATGCTTAAAACGCGTTTTCGCACAAATCCGTGCGCGGGTGCTAAAAAGAGCAGCATCGGCATGCTTAGCACGTTGTATGGTAGAAATCCACGTGGGCGTTCTGAGAAAAGCACCATTTGCATGCACATCTTGTGGTTTTGCAGAAAACTTCAATCTCGTCTACCAAAAGATGCATGTGCATGCTTAAAACGCGTTTTCGCACGAATCCGTGCGCGGGTGCTAAAAAGAGCAGCATCGGCATGCTTAGCACGTTGTTTGGTAGAAATCCACGTGCGCGTTCTGCGAAAAGCACCATTTGCATGCACATATTGTGGTTTTGCAGAAAACTTCAATCTCGTCTACCAAAAGATGCATGTGCACGCTTAAAACGCGTTTTCGCACGAATCCGTGCGCGGGTGCTAAAAAGAGCAGCATCGGCATGCTTAGCGCGTTGTTTGGTAGAAATCCACGTGCGCGTTCTGCGAAAAGCACCATTTGCATGCACATCTTGTGGTTTTGCAGAAAACTTCAATCTCGTCTACCGCGCGGGTGCTAAAAAGAGCAGCATCGGCATGCTTAGCACGTCGTTTGGTAGAAATCCACGTGCGCGTTCCGCCAAGAGCACCATTTGCATGCACATCTTGTGCTTTTGCAGAAAACTTCATCCGCGTCTACCAAAAGATGCATGTGCATGCTTAAAACGCGTTTTCGCACGAATCCGTGCGCGGGTGCTAAAAAGAGCAGCATCGGCATGCTTAGCACGTCGTTTGGCAGAAATCAACGTGCGCGTTCTGCCAAAAGCATCATTTGCATGCACATCTTGTGGTTTTGCAGAAAACTTCATCCGCGTCTACCAAAAGATGCATGTGCATGCTTAAAACGCGTTTTCGCACGAATCCGTGCGCGGGTGCTAAAAAGAGCAGCATCGGCATGCTTAGCACGTTGTTTGGTAGAAATCCACGTGCGCGTTCTGCGAAAAGCACCATTTGCATGCACATCTTGTGGTTTTGCAGAAAACTTCAATCTCGTCTACCAAAAGATGCATGTGCATGCTTAAAACGCGTTTTCGCACAAATCCGTGCGCGGGTGCTAAAAAGAGCAGCATCGGCATGCTTAGCACGTCGTTTGGTAGAAATCCACGTGCGCGTTCTGCCAAAAGCACCATTTGCATGCACATCTTGTGGTTTTGCAGAAAACTTCA
Organism: Dermacentor andersoni; assembly: GCF_023375885.2. Classification (NCBI taxonomy): domain Eukaryota; kingdom Metazoa; phylum Arthropoda; class Arachnida; order Ixodida; family Ixodidae; genus Dermacentor; species Dermacentor andersoni. Next base: position 12,635 of record NW_027315055.1, on the reverse strand, counting down.
TCCGCGTCTACCAAAAGATGCATGTGCATGCTTAAAACGCGTTTTCGCGCGAATCCGTGCGCGGGTGCTAAAAAGAGCAGCATCGGCATGCTTAGCACGTCGTTTGGTAGAAATCCACGTGCGCGTTCTGCCAAAAGCACCATTTGCATGCACATCTTGTGGTTTTGCAGAAAACTTCAATCTCGTTTACCAAAAGATGCATGTGCATGCTTAAAACGCGTTTTCGCACAAATCCGTGCGCGGGTGCTAAAAAGAGCAGCATCGGCATGCTTAGCACGTCGTTTGGTAGAAATCCACGTGCGCGTTCTGCCAAGAGCACCATTTGCATGCACATCTTGTGGTTTTGCAGAAAACTTCAATCTCGTCTACGAAAAGATGCATGTGCATGCTTAAAACGCGTTTTCGCACGAATCCGTGCGCGGGTGCTAAAAAGAGCAGCATCGGCATGCTTAGCACGTTGTTTGGTAGAAATCCACATGCGCGTTCTGCGAAAAGCACCATTTGCATGCACATCTTGTGGTTTTGCAGAAAACTTCAATCTCGTCTACGAAAAGATGCATGTGCATGCTTAAAACGCGTTTTCGCACGAATCCGTGCGCGGGTGCTAAAAAGAGCAGCATCGGCATGCTTAGCACGTTGTTTGGTAGAAATCCACGTGCGCGTTCTGCGAAAAGAACCATTTGCATGCACATCTTGTGGTTTTGCAGAAAACTTCAATCTCCTCTACCAAAAGATGCATGTGCATGCTTAAAACACGTTTTCGCACGAATCCGTGCGCGGGTGCTAAAAAGAGCAGCATCGGCATGCTTAGCACGTTGTTTGGTAGAAATCCACGTGCGCGTTCTGCGAAAAGCACCATTTGCATGCACATCTTGTGGTTTTGCAGAAAACTTCAATCTCGTCTACCAAAAGATGCATGTGCATGCTTAAAACGCGTTTTCGCACAAATACGTGCACGGGTGCTAAAAAGAGCAGCATCGGCATGCTTAGCACGTTGTTTGGTAGAAATCCACGTGGGCGTTCTGCGAAAAGCACCATTTGCATGCACATCTTGTGGTTTTGCAGAAAACTTCAATCTCGTCTACCAAAAGATGCATGTGCATGCTTAAAACGCATTTTCGCACGAACCCATGCGCGGGTGCTAAAAAGAGCAGCATCGGCATGCTTAGCACGTTGTTTGGTAGAAATCCACGTGCGCGTTCTGCGAAAAGCACCATTTGCATGCACATATTGTGGTTTTGCAGAAAACTTCAATCTCGTCTACCAAAAGATGCATGTGCATGCTTAAAACGCGTTTTCGCACGAATCCGTGCGCGGGTGCTAAAAAGAGCAGCATCGGCATGCTTAGCACGTTGTTTGGTAGAAATCCACGTGCGCGTTCTGCGAAAAGCACCATTTGCATGCACATCTTGTGGTTTTGCAGAAAACTTCAATCTCGTCTACCAAAAGATGCATGTGCATGCTTAAAACGCGTTTTCGCACGACCCGTGCGCGGGTGCTAAAAAGAGCAGCATCGGCATGCTTAGCACGTTGTTTGGTAGAAATCCACGTGCGCGTTCTGCGAAAAGCACCATTTGCATGCACATCTTGTGGTTTTGCAGAAAACTTCAATCTCGTCTACCAAAAGATGCATGTGCATGCTTAAAACGCGTTTTCGCACAAATCCGTGCGCGGGTGCTAAAAAGAGCAGCATCGGCATGCTTAGCACGTTGTTTAGTAGAAATCCACTTGGGCGTTCTGCGAAAAGCACCATTTGCATGCACATCTTGTGGTTTTGCAGAAAACTTCAATCTCGTCTACCAAAAGATGCATGTGCATGCTTAAAACGCGTTTTCGCACGAATCCGTGCGCGGGTGCTAAAAAGAGCAGCATCGGCATGCTTAGCACGTTGTTTGGTAGAAATCCACGTGCGCGTTCTGCGAAAAGCACCATTTGCATGCACATCTTGCGGTTTTGCAGAAAACTTCAATCTCCTCTACCAAAAGATGCATGTGCATGCTTAAAACGCGTTTTCGCACGAATCCGTGCGCGGGTGCTAAAAAGAGCAGCATCGGCATGCTTAGCACGTTGTTTGGTAGAAATCCACGTGCGCGTTCTGCGAAAAGCACCATTTGCATGCACATCTTGTGGTTTCGCAGAAAACTTCAATCTCGTCAACCACAAGATGCATGTGCATGCTTAAAACGCGTTTTCGCACAAATACGTGCGCGGGTGCTAAAAAGAGCAGCATCGGCATGCTTAGCACGTTGTTTTGTAGAAATCCACGTGGGCGTTCTGCGAAAAGCACCATTTGCATGCACATCTTGTGGTTTTGCAGAAAACTTCAATCTCGTCTACCAAAAGATGCATGTGCATGCTTAAAACGCGTTTTCGCACGAACCCGTGCGCGGGTGCTAAAAAGAGCAGCATCGGCATGCTTAGCACGTTGTTTGGTAGAAATCCACGTGCGCGTTCTGCGAAAAGCACCATTTGCATGCACATATTGTGGTTTTGCAGAAAACTTCAATCTCGTCTACCAAAAGATGCATGTGCATGCTTAAAACGCGTTTTCGCACGAATCCGTGCGCGGGTGCTAAAAAGAGCAGCATCGGCATGCTTAGCACGTTGTTTGGTAGAAATCCACGTGCGCGTTCTGCGAAAAGCACCATTTGCATGCACATCTTGTGGTTTTGCAGAAAACTTCAATCTCGTCTACCAAAAGATGCATGTGCATGCTTAAAACGCGTTTTCGCACGACCCGTGCGCGGGTGCTAAAAAGAGCAGCATCGGCATGCTTAGCACGTTGTTTGGTAGAAATCCACGTGCGCGTTCTGCGAAAAGCACCATTTGCATGCACATCTTGTGGTTTTGCAGAAAACTTCAATCTCGTCTACCAAAAGATGCATGTGCATGCTTAAAACGCGTTTTCGCACAAATCCGTGCGCGGGTGCTAAAAAGAGCAGCATCGGCATGCTTAGCACGTTGTTTAGTAGAAATCCACTTGGGCGTTCTGCGAAAAGCACCATTTGCATGCACATCTTGTGGTTTTGCAGAAAACTTCAATCTCGTCTACCAAAAGATGCATGTGCATGCTTAAAACGCGTTTTCTCACGAATCCGTGCGCGGGTGCTAAAAAGAGCAGCATCGGCATGCTTAGCACGTTGTTTGGTAGAAATCCACGTGCGCGTTCTGCGAAAAGCACCATTTGCATGCACATCTTGCGGTTTTGCAGAAAACTTCAATCTCCTCTACCAAAAGATGCATGTGCATGCTTAAAACGCGTTTTCGCACGAATCCGTGCGCGGGTGCTAAAAAGAGCAGCATCGGCATGCTTAGCACGTTGTTTGGTAGAAATCCACGTGCGCGTTCTGCGAAAAGCACCATTTGCATGCACATCTTGTGGTTTCGCAGAAAACTTCAATCTCGTCAACCACAAGATGCATGTGCATGCTTAAAACGCGTTTTCGCACAAATACGTGCGCGGGTGCTAAAAAGAGCAGCATCGGCATGCTTAGCACGTTGTTTTGTAGAAATCCACGTGGGCGTTCTGCGAAAAGCACCATTTGCATGCACATCTTGTGGTTTTGCAGAAAACTTCAATCTCGTCTACCAAAAGATGCATGTGCATGCTTAAAACGCGTTTTCGCACGAACCCGTGCGCGGGTGCTAAAAAGAGCAGCATCGGCATGCTTAGCACGTTGTTTGGTAGAAATCCACGTGCGCGTTCTGCGAAAAGCACCATTTGCATGCACATATTGTGGTTTTGCAGAAAACTTCAATCTCGTCTACCAAAAGATGCATGTGCATGCTTAAAACGCGTTTTCGCACGAATCCGTGCGCGGGTGCTAAAAAGAGCAGCATCGGCATGCTTAGCACGTTGTTTGGTAGAAATCCACGTGCGCGTTCTGCGAAAAGCACCATTTGCATGCACATCTTGTGGTTTTGCAGAAAACTTCAATCTCGTCTACCAAAAGATGCATGTGCATGCTTAAAACGCGTTTTCGCACGAATCCGTGCGCGGGTGCTAAAAAGAGCAGCATCGGCATGCTTAGCACGTTGTTTGGTAGAAATCCACGTGCGCGTTCTGCGAAAAGCACCATTTGCATGCACATCTTGTGGTTTTGCAGAAAACTTCAATCTCGTCTACCAAAAGATGCATGTGCATGCTTAAAACGCGTTTTCGCACAAATCCGTGCGCGGGTGCTAAAAAGAGCAGCATCGGCATGCTTAGCACGTTGTTTGGTAGAAATCCACGTGGGCGTTCTGAGAAAAGCACCATTTGCATGCACATCTTGTGGTTTTGCAGAAAACTTCAATCTCGTCTACCAAAAGATGCATGTGCATGCTTAAAACGCGTTTTCGCACGAATCCGTGCGCGGGTGCTAAAAAGAGCAGCATCGGCATGCTTAGCACGTTGTTTGGTAGAAATCCACGTGCGCGTTCTGCGAAAAGCACCATTTGCATGCACATATTGTGGTTTTGCAGAAAACTTCAATCTCGTCTACCAAAAGATGCATGTGCATGCTTAAAACGCGTTTTCGCACGAATCCGTGCGCGGGTGCTAAAAAGAGCAGCATCGGCATGCTTAGCGCGTTGTTTGGTAGAAATCCACGTGCGCGTTCTGCGAAAAGCACCATTTGCATGCACATCTTGTGGTTTTGCAGAAAACTTCAATCTCGTCTACCAAAAGATGCATGTGCATGCTTAAAACGCGTTTTCGCACAAATCCGTGCGCGGGTGCTAAAAAGAGCAGCATCGGCATGCTTAGCACGTCGTTTGGTAGAAATCCACGTGCGCGTTCTGCCAAGAGCACCATTTGCATGCACATCTTGTGCTTTTGCAGAAAACTTCATCCGCGTCTACCAAAAGATGCATGTGCATGCTTAAAACGCGTTTTTCGCACGAATCCGTGCGCGGGTGCTAAAAAGAGCAGCATCGGCATGCTTAGCACGTCGTTTGGTAGAAATCCACGTGCGCGTTCTGCCAAAAGCATCATTTGCATGCACATCTTGTGGTTTTGCAGAAAACTTCATCCGCGTCTACCAAAAGATGCATGTGCATGCTTAAAACGCGTTTTCGCACGAATCCGTGCGCGGGTGCTAAAAAGAGCAGCATCGGCATGCTTAGCACGTTGTTTGGTAGAAATCCACGTGCGCGTTCTGCGAAAAGCACCATTTGCATGCACATCTTGTGGTTTTGCAGAAAACTTCAATCTCGTCTACCAAAAGATGCATGTGCATGCTTAAAACGCGTTTTCGCACAAATCCGTGCGCGGGTGCTAAAAAGAGCAGCATCGGCATGCTTAGCACGTCGTTTGGTAGAAATCCACGTGCGCGTTCTGCCAAAAGCACCATTTGCATGCACATCTTGTGGTTTTGCAGAAAACTTCATCCGCGTCTACCAAAAGATGCATGTGCATGCTTAAAACGCGTTTTCGCGCGAATCCGTGCGCGGGTGCTAAAAAGAGCAGCATCGGCATGCTTAGCACGTCGTTTGGTAGAAATCCACGTGCGCGTTCTGCCAAAAGCACCATTTGCATGCACATCTTGTGGTTTTGCAGAAAACTTCAATCTCGTTTACCAAAAGATGCATGTGCATGCTTAAAACGCGTTTTCGCACAAATCCGTGCGCCGGTGCTAAAAAGAGCAGCATCGGCGTGCTTAGCACGTCGTTTGGTAGAAATCCACGTGCGCGTTCTGCCAAGAGCACCATTTGCATGCACATCTTGTGGTTTTTCAGAAAACTTCATCCGCGTCTACCAAAAGATGCATGTGCATGCTTAAAACGCGTTTTCGCACAAATCCGTGCGCGGGTGCTAAAAAGAGCAGCATCGGCATGCTTAGCACGTCGTTTGGTAGAAATCCACGTGCGCGTTCTGCCAAAAGCACCATTTGCATGCACATTTTGTGGTTTTGCAGAAAACTTCATCCGCGTCTACCAAAAGATGCATGTGCATGCTTAAAACGCGTTTTCGCGAGAATCCGTGCGCGGGTGCTAAAAAGAGCAGCATCGGCATGCTTAGCACGTCGTTTGGTAGAAATCCACGTGCGCGTTCTGCCAAAAGCACCATTTGCATGCACATCTTGTGGTTTTGCCGAAAACTTCAATCTCGTCTACCAAAAGATGCATGTGCATGCTTAAAACGCGTTTTCGCACAAATCCGTGCGCGGGTGCTAAAAAGAGCAGCATCGGCATGCTTAGCACGTTGTTTGGTAGAAATCCACGTGGGCGTTCTGAGAAAAGCACCATTTGCATGCACATCTTGTGGTTTTGCAGAAAACTTCAATCTCGTCTACCAAAAGATGCATGTGCATGCTTAAAACGCGTTTTCGCACGAATCCGTGCGCGGGTGCTAAAAAGAGCAGCATCGGCATGCTTAGCACGTTGTTTGGTAGAAATCCACGTGCGCGTTCTGCGAAAAGCACCATTTGCATGCACATATTGTGGTTTTGCAGAAAACTTCAATCTCGTCTACCAAAAGATGCATGTGCATGCTTAAAACGCGTTTTCGCACGAATCCGTGCGCGGGTGCTAAAAAGAGCAGCATCGGCATGCTTAGCGCGTTGTTTGGTAGAAATCCACGTGCGCGTTCTGCGAAAAGCACCATTTGCATGCACATCTTGTGGTTTTGCAGAAAACTTCAATCTCGTCTACCAAAAGATGCATGTGCATGCTTAAAACGCGTTTTCGCACAAATCCGTGCGCGGGTGCTAAAAAGAGCAGCATCGGCATGCTTAGCACGTCGTTTGGTAGAAATCCACGTGCGCGTTCTGCCAAGAGCACCATTTGCATGCACATCTTGTGGTTTTGCAGAAAACTTCATCCGCGTCTACCAAAAGATGCATGTGCATGCTTAAAACGCGTTTTCGCACGAATCCGTGCGCGGGTGCTAAAAAGAGCAGCATCGGCATGCTTAGCACGTCGTTTGGTAGAAATCCACGTGCGCGTTCTGCCAAAAGCATCATTTGCATGCACATCTTGTGGTTTTGCAGAAAACTTCATCCGCGTCTACCAAAAGATGCATGTGCATGCTTAAAACGCGTTTTCGCACGAATCCGTGCGCGGGTGCTAAAAAGAGCAGCATCGGCATGCTTAGCACGTTGTTTGGTAGAAATCCACGTGCGCGTTCTGCGAAAAGCACCATTTGCATGCACATCTTGTGGTTTTGCAGAAAACTTCAATCTCGTCTACCAAAAGATGCATGTGCATGCTTAAAACGCGTTTTCGCACAAATCCGTGCGCGGGTGCTAAAAAGAGCAGCATCGGCATGCTTAGCACGTCGTTTGGTAGAAATCCACGTGCGCGTTCTGCCAAAAGCACCATTTGCATGCACATCTTGTGGTTTTGCAGAAAACTTCATCCGCGTCTACCAAAAGATGCATGTGCATGCTTAAAACGCGTTTTCGCGCGAATCCGTGCGCGGGTGCTAAAAAGAGCAGCATCGGCATGCTTAGCACGTCGTTTGGTAGAAATCCACGTGCGCGTTCTGCCAAAAGCACCATTTGCATGCACATCTTGTGGTTTTGCAGAAAACTTCAATCTCGTTTACCAAAAGATGCATGTGCATGCTTAAAACGCGTTTTCGCACAAATCCGTGCGCGGGTGCTAAAAAGAGCAGCATCGGCATGCTTAGCACGTCGTTTGGTAGAAATCCACGTGCGCGTTCTGCCAAGAGCACCATTTGCATGCACATCTTGTGGTTTTTCAGAAAACTTCATCCGCGTCTACCAAAAGATGCATGTGCATGCTTAAAACGCGTTTTCGCACAAATCCGTGCGCGGGTGCTAAAAAGAGCAGCATCGGCATGCTTAGCACGTCGTTTGGTAGAAATCCACGTGCGCGTTCTGCCAAAAGCACCATTTGCATGCACATTTTGTGGTTTTGCAGAAAACTTCATCCGCGTCTACCAAAAGATGCATGTGCATGCTTAAAACGCGTTTTCGCGAGAATCCGTGCGCGGGTGCTAAAAAGAGCAGCATCGGCATGCTTAGCACGTCGTTTGGTAGAAATCCACGTGCGCGTTCTGCCAAAAGCACCATTTGCATGCACATCTTGTGGTTTTGCCGAAAACTTCAATCTCGTCTACCAAAAGATGCATGTGCATGCTTAAAACGCGTTTTCGCACAAATCCGTGCGCGGGTGCTAAAAAGAGCAGCATCGGCATGCTTAGCACGTCGTTTGGTAGAAATCCACGTGCGCGTTCTGCCAAGAGCACCATTTGCATGCACATCTTGTGGTTTTGCAGAAAACTTCATCCGCGTCTACCAAAAGATGCATGTGCATGCTTAAAACGCGTTTTCGCACGAATCCGTGCGCGGGTGCTAAATAGAGCAGCATCGGCATGCTTAGCACGTCGTTTGGTAGAAATCCACGTGCGCGTTCTGCCAAAAGCACCATTTGCATGCACATCTTGTGGTTTTGCAGAAAACTTCATCCGCGTCTACCAAAAGATGCATGTGCAAGCTTAAAACGCGTTTTCGCACGAATCCGTGCGCGGGTGCTAAAAAGAGCAGCATCGGCATGCTTAGCACGTTGTTTGGTAGAAATCCACGTGCGCGTTCTGCGAAAAGCACCATTTGCATGCACATCTTGTGCTTTTGCAGAAAACTTCAATCTCGTCTACCAAAAGATGCATGTGCATGCTTAAAACGCGTTTTCGCACAAATCCGTGCGCGGGTGCTAAAAAGAGCAGCATCGGCATGCTTAGCACGTCGTTTGGTAGAAATCCACGTGCGCGTTCTGCCAAGAGCACCATTTGCATGCACATCTTGTGGTTTTGCAGAAAACTTCATCCGCGTCTACCAAAAGATGCATGTGCATGCTTAAAACGCGTTTTGGGCACGAATCCGTGCGCGGGTGCTAAAAAGAGCAGCATCGGCATGCTTAGCACGTCGTTTGGTAGAAATCCACGTGCGCGTTCTGCCAAAAGCACCATTTGCATGCACATCTTGTGGTTTTGCAGAAAACTTCATCCGCGTCTACCAAAAGATGCATGTGCATGCTTAAAACGCGTTTTCGCACGAATCCGTGCGCGGGTGCTAAAAAGAGCAGCATCGGCATGCTTAGCACGTTGTTTGGTAGAAATCCACGTGCGCGTTCTGCCAAAAGCACCATTTGCATGCACATCTTGTGGTTTTGCAGAAAACTTCAATCTCGTTTACCAAAAGATGCATGTGCATGCTTAAAACGCGTTTTCGCACAAATCCGTGCGCGGGTGCTAAAAAGAGCAGCATCCGCATGCTTAGCACGTCGTTTGGTAGAAATCCACGTGCGCGTTCTGCCAAGAGCACCATTTGCATGCACATCTTGTGGTTTTGCAGAAAACTTCATCCGCGTCTACCAAAAGATGCATGTGCATGCTTAAAACGCGTTTTCGCAGAAATCCGTGCGCGGGTGCTAAAAAGAGCAGCATCGGCATGCTTAGCACGTCGTTTGGTAGAAATCCACGTGCGCGTTCTGCCAAAAGCACCATTTGCATGCACATCTTGTGGTTTTGCAGAAAACTTCAATCTCGTCTACCAAAAGATGCATGTGCATGCTTAAAACGCGTTTTCGCACGAATCCGTGCGCGGGTGCTAAAAAGAGCAGCATCGGCATGCTTAGCACGTTGTTTGGTAGAAATCCACGTGCGCGTTCTGCGAAAAGCACCATTTGCATGCACATCTTGTGGTTTTGCAGAAAACTTCAATCTCGTCTACCAAAAGATGCATGTGCATGCTTAAAACGCATTTTCGCACGAATCCGTGCGCGGGTGCTAAAAAGAGCAGCATCGGCATGCTTAGCACGTTGTTTGGTAGAAATCCACGTGCGCGTTCTGCGAAAAGCACCATTTGCATGCACATCTTGTGGTTTTGCCGAAAACTTCAGTCTCGTCTACCAAAAGATGCATGTGCATGCTTAAAACGCGTTTTCGCACGAATCCGTGCGCGGGTGCTAAAAAGCGCAGCATCGGCATTCTTAGCACGTTGTTTGGTAGAAATCCACGTGCGCGTTCTGCGAAAAGCACCATTTGCATGCACATCTTGTGGTTTTGCAGAAAACTTCAATCTCGTCTACCAAAAGATGCATGTGCATGCTTAAAACGCGTTTTCGCACGAATCCGTGCGCGGGTGCTAAAAAGAGCAGCATCGGCATGCTTAGCACGTCGTTTGGTAGAAATCCACGTGCGCGTTCTGCCAAAAGCACCATTTGCATGCACATCTTGTGGTTTTGCAGAAAACTTCATCCGCGTCTACCAAAAGATGCATGTGCATGCTTAAAACGCGTTTTCGCGCGAATCCGTGCGCGGGTGCTAAAAAGAGCAGCATCGGCATGCTTAGCACGTCGTTTGGTAGAAATCCACGTGCGCGTTCTGCCAAAAGCACCATTTGCATGCACATCTTGTGGTTTTGCCGAAAACTTCAATCTCGTCCACCAAAAGATGCATGTGCATGCTTAAAACGCGTTTTCGCACAAATCCGTGCGCGGGTGCTAAAAAGAGCAGCATCGGCATGCTTAGCACGTCGTTTGGTAGAAATCCACGTGCGCGTTCTGCCAAGAGCACCATTTGCATGCACATCTTGTGGTTTTGCAGAAAACTTCATCCGCGTCTACCAAAAGATGCATGTGCATGCTTAAAACGCGTTTTCGCACGAATCCGTGCACGGGTGCTAAATAGAGCAGCATCGGCATGCTTAGCACGTCGTTTGGTAGAAATCCACGTGCGCGTTCTGCCAAAAGCACCATTTGCATGCACATCTTGTGGTTTTGCAGAAAACTTCATCCGCGTCTACCAAAAGATGCATGTGCATGCTTAAAACGCGTTTTCGCGCGAATCCGTGCGCGGGTGCTAAAAAGAGCAGCATCGGCATGCTTAGCACGTCGTTTGGTAGAAATCCACGTGCGCGTTCTGCCAAAAGCACCATTTGCATGCACATCTTGTGGTTTTGCCGAAAACTTCAATCTCGTCCACCAAAAGATGCATGTGCATGCTTAAAACGCGTTTTCGCACAAATCCGTGCGCGGGTGCTAAAAAGAGCAGCATCGGCATGCTTAGCACGTCGTTTGGTAGAAATCCACGTGCGCGTTCTGCCAAGAGCACCATTTGCATGCACATCTTGTGGTTTTGCAGAAAACTTCATCCGCGTCTACCAAAAGATGCATGTGCATGCTTAAAACGCGTTTTCGCACGAATCCGTGCACGGGTGCTAAATAGAGCAGCATCGGCATGCTTAGCACGTCGTTTGGTAGAAATCCACGTGCGCGTTCTGCCAAAAGCACCATTTGCATGCACATCTTGTGGTTTTGCAGAAAACTTCATCCGCGTCTACCAAAAGATGCATGTGCAAGCTTAAAACGCGTTTTCGCACGAATCCGTGCGCGGGTGCTAAAAAGAGCAGCATCGGCATGCTTAGCACGTTGTTTGGTAGAAATCCACGTGCGCGTTCTGCGAAAAGCACCATTTGCATGCACATCTTGTGCTTTTGCAGAAAACTTCAATCTCGTCTACCAAAAGATGCATGTGCATGCTTAAAACGCGTTTTCGCACAAATCCGTGCGCGGGTGCTAAAAAGAGCAGCATCGGCATGCTTAGCACGTCGTTTGGTAGAAATCCACGTGCGCGTTCTGCCAAGAGCACCATTTGCATGCACATCTTGTGGTTTTGCAGAAAACTTCATCCGCGTCTACCAAAAGATGCATGTGCATGCTTAAAACGCGTTTTCGCACGAATCCGTGCGCGGGTGCTAAAAAGAGCAGCATCGGCATGCTTAGCACGTCGTTTGGTAGAAATCCACGTGCGCGTTCTGCCAAAAGCACCATTTGCATGCACATCTTGTGGTTTTGCAGAAAACTTCATCCGCGTCTACCAAAAGATGCATGTGCATGCTTAAAACGCGTTTTCGCACGAATCCGTGCGCGGGTGCTAAAAAGAGCAGCATCGGCATGCTTAGCACGTTGTTTGGTAGAAATCCACGTGCGCGTTCTGCGAAAAGCACCATTTGCATGCACATCTTGTGGTTTTGCAGAAAACTTCAATCTCGTCTACCAAAAGATGCATGTGCATGCTTAAAACGCGTTTTCGCACGAATCCGTGCGCGGGTGCTAAAAAGAGCAGCATCGGCATGCTTAGCACGTTGTTTGGTAGAAATCCACGTGCGCGTTCGGCGAAAAGCACCATTTGCATGCACATATTGTGGTTTTGCAGAAAACTTCAATCTCGTCTACCAAAAGATGCATGTGCATGCTTAAAACGCGTTTTCGCACGAATCCGTGCGCGGGTGCTAAAAAGAGCAGCATCGGCATGCTTAGCACGTTGTTTGGTAGAAATCCACGTGCGCGTTCTGCGAAAAGCACCATTTGCATGCACATCTTGTGGTTTTGCAGAAAACTTCAATCTCGTCTACCAAAAGATGCATGTGCATGCTTAAAACGCGTTTTCGCACGAATCCGTGCGCGGGTGCTAAAAAGAGCAGCATCGGCATGCTTAGCACGTTGTTTGGTAGAAATCCACGATCTGTCTCGCGTGTGAGCACCATTTGCATGCACATCTTGTGGTTTTGCAGAAAACTTCAATCTCGTCTACCAAAAGATGCATGTGCATGCTTAAAACGCGTTTTCGCACAAATCCGTGCGCGGGTGCTAAAAAGAGCAGCATCGGCATGCTTAGCACGTTGTTT